>NC_142737.1:16715000-16942500 GCF_051943395.1 Hippocampus bargibanti | reverse complement strand
TGCATTTTAGTGCCGCCACCTCACTTAACCACACTAATCGTGTCGCCTTTAAAGCTCCCCAAACACTATTTTTACTCACACAAATGCATGTGCGTGCATGCACACACACACACACACACACAACAAACACACACACACACACACACACACACACACACACACGCACACGCACACACACACACACACACACATACACACACACACACACACACGCCCTTCAGGGATGAGCGCCTTATATTTGGAAGGCTCAAAATTACGTAACGTGTAACATTATGTAATTCCAATCTGACAGCATGAACAGAGAAAAACAAAACAAATGTCCAGACGCTCATGTCCAAAATGAAAGTGAGTTAATGAGCCAACAGCCAGGCTGTTATCACATCTGACGTACTGTGGCAAACGCTCAATATTATCAGCAGAAGACAGGCAGACCACACAAGCATTAACGTAGAAAGGTAGACATCCTGCTTGTTTCCAATATTAGACCGGGTGGAAATAATCATCATAAAATGTAGATTTTTTTTCCCCCCCAAATAACATGAAATGATGAGATGGCGCTCTGAAGCATGGACTCTGACTCGCTGACTCACCCCACCCTGTAGTTCATTCATGACAAATTAGAGGAATATCTGGTCAGCTGTCCTTCAACAGTGTCCTTTAATGTCGCGGCAACCTTTCCAAGCGACTGCACTGAATTCCTCCTGTCTCCACCATTGCTCTTTTATTCCTACCACTATTTAGGCCAAGGATGAAAAGGTACGTCTGTGTAAGCTCTCAGTCGTACAGGAGTGGTCCATCGATGCAACCACTCATTTGACGACAATCGATCAACGATGAAAAGGTTTCATCGATCGATGATGAAAAGGTTTCATCGATCAACAATGAAAAGGTTTCTTCAGCCGTTATCTGTACTTCTTTGAAGGTGTCGGACGTTTCGCTTCTTCTCCCAGAAACTTCATCAGCAAACTAAAGTCTTAATGGTAGTTTCAGCCCTATATATATATCCCTGCTGTCCAGACGTGGCGGTGCCGGACTCTGCTATGATAGGTCTCTGCTCTCAGGTTGGTCTCAGGTGACATCACATATGGTGGAGAATGCGGGCACTGGACAAGCGTTAATAAGTGCATGGACATAGATGATTTGTGTTTTGTTTTTTCCAAATTGACAATATCTTCAATTACAAATTCAAAAATGGAAGACATCTTGAAAACCTTTCTCGCAAGTCAGGAAGCCCCATACCAGGCCAATTTGGCTCTCCTAGAGGAGCAAAAAAAAGCAAATGAACTGAAGGCAAAACAAATGGCCGCCAAGAACATGCCCTGGGTGAAGGCGGGTGATTTTTTTAGCCAAGTTGGGGGTGACTGATGATATTGAGGCATACCTGCATACATTTGAAGCAACAGCCACGAGAGAAAGGTGGCCCAAGCAGCAATGGGTGGGATTGCTAGCAACCTTCCTGACAGGGGAATCACTGAATGCTGTCCGGGACTTGAGCGCAGACAGAGCAGACGACTATGATTATCTAAAAGCTGAAATTCTCAGCAGACATGGGCTCACCAAGTTCGGGATGGCACAGCGCTTCCACATGTGGAGGTTCCAGTCAGACCAGCCTTCACGGGCACAGATGCAAAATAGGACCGCATCGCCCGGAAGTGTCTGGAACCGGAAAGGAACACGGCAGCTGAGGTGGTCGAGGCCATTGTTGTGGATCGCTACTTACGGGCCCTGCCCTATGAGGCAAAAAAGATCATCAGTCAGCAGTTGCTGACTGCTGCCTGTCAAACAGTGGCAGCAGTGGAGCAGTACCAGGCCACAGCGGAGATGCTGCGAATGACCAAGAAGGAAACCAGCAGCACATCCCCACCCCAGACCGGAATGGCCCGCACAAGAATGCCTAAGCTTCCCAACGCAACCAAGATGGCTCCAGGTGGCGTCAGAAGCCCACCCAGGCAGTGGCGGACGCCCAGGGGAACTGAACCCAAACAATGCTACAGGTGCGGAGAGACAGGACACATCTCATGGCAGTGTGGAAAACCAACAGAAGAGTCCATGCCGACCACTGATTCTTCCAGTGCCCACCCTGCTCCTTATGCTTCCCTTCTGGGGGTGAGCGACAGCTCACTAACAAGACCCCCCACCTGTCCAGTGACAGTGAATCAACAGGATGTTGAAGCCCTGCTGGACTCCGGAAGCCTGGTCACCTTGGTGCGCCAAACGCTGGTGGATCCAACCAAGTTGTCTCCGGAGAAAACCCTTCCGGTTTCCTGCGTCCACGGAGACACCAGAGAGTACCCCACCACTGAACTTACCATGACCACAACCAGGGGAATCATCCACGCGGTAGCTGGTGTGGTTGACTCTCTCCCTGTTCCCCTTCTGATTGGACGCGACTGCCCGGCCTTTCACCCACTGTGGAGAGAAACATAGGCCCGACTACCTCGGAAGGGGAGAGGTAAGACGCGTGTAGTGAATACCCAAGCCTAGCCCCCAGATTCCCTCTCCCCAGCCTGTGCTCTTCTAGGGACAGCAACTGCACTACCGGAGACGGAGTCTGGCCCAGAGACTGCCGAGGAGACCCCAGCCTCAGAAAATATCCCTGCTTCCAGTGGTGCCGAGAACCCAGGGACCCAGAAGCTGCCTCCTCTAACAGGCCGGTATGGTACATCCCAGTTGCAGGATCCTACCCTTGCCAACGCCATGAAAAATATGCAGTTTTAGAGGGTGTAGTACTGGGGGAAAGGGCAAGTCCCACATACCCCCATTTTGCTGTTGACCGGGGGTTAATATACCAGGTAACGAAGCAAAATGATGAGGTACGTGAACAACTTCTCGTGCCACAGCCACATCGAGCTACCATACTGGACTTGGTACACACACACACACACAACTGCTAGGGGGACACCTAGGGGTAGAAAAGACAAAAGAGAGAATCTTGCAACGGTTCTTCTGGCCGGGGTGCACAAGGATGTAGAGAACTATTGTCGTTCTTGCCCTGAGTGCCAACAGGTGGCGGCAAAGCCCACATACAGAAACCCGCTCATTCCCTTACCAATCATTGAGACCCCTTTTCAGAGGCTTGTGCTGCATATAGTTGGACCTCTACCAAAAAGTGCTAGGGGACACCATATATTTTAGTTATGGTCGATTATGCTACTCGGTTTCCAGAGGCTCTCGCCAGCAGGGTGGGAATCCTAAAAGAACCAAGAAAGCCCGTTTATGTCCAAGGTCATAAAGGACCTATGTGCCCTGCTCAAGGTCAAGCAACTGAGAACTTCCATCTACCACCCACAGACGGATGGGGTGGTAGAACGGTTCAACAAGACACTCAAGGCCATGATGAGGAAACTGATCGAAGAAGATGGCCGAAACTGGGATTAACTGCTGCCGTACTTGTTGTTTGATGTTAGGGAAGTACCACAGTCTTCTACTGTTTCTTCACCCTTTGAGCTGTTGTATTCTTACAGACCCCGGGGACTGCTGGATATCGCCAAAGAGGCTTGGGAAGAGCAGCCATGCCGACAACGTACCCTCATAGAGCATGTGAGGGACATGAGGGAAAGGATGAAGGCCATTTATCCTATCGTGCGAGAGCACATGGAAGCGGCCCAACGACAGCAGCAAGCCTCCTACAATAGACCTGCCCAGCCTCGAGAGTTCACGCCAGGGGACAGAGTGCTGGTCTTGGTGCCAACCGTGGAGTGTAAATTCCTGGCATCCTGGCAGGGACACTTTGAGGTCATCGAACGCATGGGGGAACCTGGTAAGAGGAAACCTGAGCAGATTTATCACGTTAACCTCCTAAAGAAATGGCATGCCAGAGAGGCGCTGTTCAGTTGTCTCCCCCGCACCGAGGCTAAGGAACCGGCAAGAGAAGAAGTTCAGATGGGTCCAAGTTTGTCCCCACACCAACACCAGCTGACCCTGGAATTGGTTGAGCGTAACCAAGACGTCTTCTCCTCCATACATGGGAACACAGAGGTGGTGCAACACGAGATACGCACCATACCTGGAAAAACGGTACACCAGCATCCATACTTTGTGCCGGAGGCCCGTAAGGCAGATATTCAGGAGGAGATAAGGAAGATGCTGGAACTGGGGGTAATTGAGGAGTCCCAAAGCGCCTGGGCAAGTCCGATGGTGTTGTTTCCCAAGCCAGACGGGTTAATATGATTCTGTAATGACTATCGGAAGTTAAATGGGGTGTCTGAATTTGATGCGTATCCAATGCCTCGTGTTGACTCCCTGGGACAGGCACGCTTCATAACCACTCTCGAACTCAGAAAGGGTTATTGGCAGGTGCCCCTGACCCCGGCATCAAAGGAGGAGACAGCCTTCGCCACACCAGAGGGAGTCTACCAGTACAAGGCTCCTGTTTGGTCTCCATGGAGCACCCGCCACGTTTCAGCGCCGAATGGATCGAATTCTCACCCCCCACAAGAGGTACACAGCAGCATACTTGGATGATGTTGTCATACAGAGTCCTGACTGGGAGAGTCACTTACCCTGAGTTCAAGCTGTGATTGACTCCCTCAGAAAAGCAGGTCTCACAGCAAAACCAAAAAAGTGCAGGTCAGCATTTGGCGAGACCAATTACCTGGGCTACACTATAGGACGGGGCCTGGTGAAGCCTCAAGAAGCAAAGCTACGGGCCATATAAGATTGGCCCCAGCCCCTTTCCAAAAAGAAGGTGAGGTCGTTCTTAGGCCTGGCTGGCTACTATAGACCCTTTATTGCTGACTTTCCTACTATAGCAGCCCCGATGACAGAATTGACGACAAAAAAACACTCCCGGTTAGTGAAATGGAGCCCAGAGGCCGAAATGGCCTTTATCGTTCTGAAACAGGCGCTGTGCTCCAGTCCGATCCTGGTGACACCAGACTTCAGCAAGGACTTGATTGTTCAAGCTGATGCATCAGAAGTTGGTCTGGGGGCCGTACTCTCGCTAGTACAGTAAAGTCTCGTTATATCGACATTGGTTATATTGATATTACTGCTCATTACAATACTATTTTCATTTCCCTGAAAATTTCTAGTATTTTTATGTATAATTAGTTCAGTTTAGTATGATACATAGTTATTATGATAATCTGGTTACTATGGTGCTCTTTTTCATCTCCCGCCGGCCATTTTGCTATGTTTATATCAATACAAAAGCAGTTTAAGGTGAATCAAAATTTGCTTAGGGGTGTCTATACAGTACCACTGTTATCGAAATCTGTATCAGTCGCGTCATGTGACCAGCTTCCGTGTCTTGCGCATTGTAGCAGATGCCATTTTCTACCATTCTCAACGGTGGCGAAACGAAAGAATTGTGACCTCGGAATGAAATACTGTACAAGGCTATCATTGCTGTTGAGGAGAATCCAACAAGGAGCAAATCCTCCATTGCAAAAGAATTCGACGTGCCACAAAATACTTTATCAACGTGGTTGAAGAGTAAGGATAAAATAAAGACGGCATACAAAGCGTTGGACTTCGGACCCGGATCAAAGAGGATGAGAATGTCACAATACTGTAGTCTTATACAGTATACAGTTGTTTGACACCAATTTCAACCATGAGGAAACGAATTGTGATATCGGAACAACGTACAAGGCAATCGTGGCTGTGGGGGACAATCCAACAAGCAAGCTCCTTCATCGCGAAATAGTTCGACGTGCCGCAGAATACTTCATCAACGTACGTAATGTAAACATTAGTTTTCGTTTTCCATACATGTATTTAATTGTGTTGTATTCAGATATCTTTATCGCTTGCAATAATCACAGTTTTTCATATGTTTGTACATGCTGGCGTTCGTGGTTTCTCTTGTGTGTACAACATCAACAATGTCGAGTGATACTCAGAGTCACGATTGCAAGAGTGTGTTATAAAAATAATAAATGACGTTTTTAATTAATGCATAAGTTTATTTTTCACTTCACTACAGTACAAAAGCATGCTAGACATGCAATCCATAAACCCAATGAGAACATTACATGCCATATCAAAGATCCCCCATTTATTGCGCCCGCTTCATGCAGTACGGCACAAGATCGGACATATCGATAGTTATATCTACATTTTTTCTGACTCCCAAGAATATCGATATAACGATACTTTACTGTACATGGAGGAGAGGAACAACCCATCCTTTACCATAGCAGAAAGCTGTTGCCCAGGGAAAATAACTACAGTAAAGTCTTGTTATATCGATATTCAAGGGAGTACGAAAAAATATCGATATAACCGGGACTATCGATATATCCGATCCTGCGCCGAACTGCATTAAACAAAAGCCGCCAAAAGAGGGCAGCCAAGTGCCATATAAGAAACGGAGCTGGCCATTAGCTCCCCTTTTTTTGGGTAAGAGATGTTCTCTCAATGTTGCCTCAAAATGGCACATATAATTCTTTAATGATTGTAAACATGTATGCTTTAATCTTCAGAACTACAGTGTATTTGAAACATATTCATAACTGGATGTGTAACAAGAAAGCATATTATCCGAATCTGAAGCCAATGTTTGGATTCACAAGCAATGCAAGACGTCTTGGCGTGAAGTCATTTTTATTTGCATTTGAATAAAAAGTGACATCGGCTGTCCTTTAATACACAGTATGGAATGTTAATTTTCAAAATCATCGCGCTTCAGCAGACAAAACAAGAAACATTGTTGCAAAAAACGATTGCATTCATATACAGTACAGTGGGCATGTACATAACACAACAGGGAAACTGCAACGCTTACATCTTACTGTATTATGTATACAATTTAAAAAAGTCATCAATCTTCTTCTGCTTCCCATTTTTACCTTTTAACACAAACACTTCAATCTCGTCTGCTACACACGAGCTAGCGTCTGAAAATGAAAATGGCTCTGCGACACGGGTGCTGGGCACGTAACCAAGTCACCTGACCAAGTCGACCAATGGCGCGACTGATGGCGTGACACGTAACCAAGCCACGTGACCAAGTTGACCAATGGCGCGACCGATGGCGTGTCACGTGACAAAGTCACAAGGCCAAGTCGACCAATAGCGCGACCGATGGCGGCTCATGTGACCAAGTCGACCAATGGCGCGACCGATGGCGGCTCACGTAACAAGACACGTGACCAAGTTGACCAATGGCGCGACGGATATAGCGATATAAACAACAAAAATGGCCGGCGGGGGATGAAAAGGAGCACCGTAATAACCGGATTATCATAATAACCGGGTATGGTACTAAACGGTACTAATCATACATAAAAAGACTAGAAATGTGCAAGGGAAATGAAAATAGTATCGTAATAAGCGGTACTATCGATATAACCGATATCGATATAACGAGACTTTACTGTATTTCACTGTGGAAAAGGAGTGTCTTGCCATTACACGGGCTTTGGAGTCATTGCGCTTCTATCTACTGGGAAGACGTTTCACGGTGGTCTCTGATCATGCTCCTTTACAAAGGATGGCCAGAAACAGGGAGACCAACAGCAGAGTAACCAGGTGGTTTTTGAGTCTGCAGGCCTTTAACTTTTCTGTAGTTCACAAGCGCCAAGGCAATGCAGATGCATCCTTCACCCCGCCGAGGACGTCGTTCTCGACGGGGGGGATGTGTGATGTCACCAGAGGCTGGGTCCTGGAGGGGAAATATATTGCCCTAAGATGGCTCCACCCAGAGAGAGTTTTGGCCCCATCTGGTAGCAATCCAAACCCCACACCTGTGGCTGATCACGGCTTGATTGGCATGCAAGGCTCTTTAAGGCAGAGAGCCTCTGAGTATGGTGGCCGGGTAGACAAGCTCCATTGTTGCATGGAACTCGTCGCCAGTTGGGACCATAGCACGGACCACCGGATTTGGAACCTTGCTAAAGGTGGCTAGGCTACCTAGGAAGAGGGGTGAGGCCTAGAAACATATGGAAAAGAACTCCGTCTTCTGTTTCACCTCAGAAGAGACTTTATTATGATATAAGAATTGGAAGGGACGCTATTCTTGCCTTTTTTGCTTGTGAATTCCCCCTGAAATCCTTTATTAAAATCTTTGTTTGCATTCAAACCTGTCGCCCATTGCACTTTTTGTCCTGCCCCGCTGAGAGCTAGCCTCTCATGACATCACAATATCAATAGATAAAATGTTTCCATATATAAGGCACACTACATTACGCACTACTTCTTCTACAGAGGGAAATGGAGTTGGTGGCTGCTGATAGTAGTTTCGAGACCTGTTGAGGCTCTATATTATTTCACATACAAGGCGCACCGACATATAAGGTGCAGGGTCATCTTTGCAAGAAAATCAAGGCTTTTGGGTGCACTTTATACACCAGAAAATACGGTACTCTTGAAACTTAAAACTGGAGAGGCTTAGTCCCTCTTGAAAAAAATCTAATCAAAGCAATGAGTCAAAAGAATGTCAATCATACATTTTTTATGTTTCCGTTGACGGGCACTGGAAACTAAATATTTTAAACCAGTACTTCTACTCCACTTTGACAAGAAATATAACTGGAATATACAGATTGACATCCAATCTATCTCGTCATGTTCATTGTCAAGGGTGAGCTGGAGCTTAGCCCAACTGACTTTGAGTAAAGGGGAGGGTGATGAAACCGTAGACTGGTCATCATTCAGTCAACCATTCACACTGTCAAGTCCGAGGAAGGATATTCATGCTGCCTGTACTCCAATCAGGCAAAATGAGAGAGCAGAGAGAGAGAGGCAAAGAGAGAGAGAGAGACATAGAGAGACAGAGAGAGAGAGAGAGAGAGAGAGAGACATAGAGAGACAGAGAGAGAGAGAGAGAGAGAGAGAGAGAGAGAGAGAGAGAGAGAGAGAGAGAGAGAGAGAGAGAGAGAGAGAGAATGTTCCAGAATTCAACTTGAAGATATTTTCTTGAACTACCAAAGTTTCTAACTTTGAAATGAACAGTCCTGAGCCATCCATTTGAAACAGGGCACGTTTATAAAATGAGAAGGCTATGAATAATTTGGTGCTCGCAGCATTACATCAAAATGTTACAAACTAATGGAAATAGCAGGAGGTCTTTCCGAGGTCATTTCCAGATAAAGGATGCCCGTCCACAAAAAAAATGCTAATTTACTTCCAGTCAAAATGCGGCCAGGGTATGAACCAAAAAAATCTGCCGTATCCATTTTAGCTGGTATCACCGGAGTTACATCTCCCCTACCTAAAGTGCTCCAAACCAAGCACTGCATTGATCCTACAATATGCCATGTCTCATCAGCATGTTCATTATGAACAGTGAATGGGAACACACAAAGTGTGACGCCTTTAGTCCATGACCAGAATAGACAAAAGAGCAAAATTAACGGGAGAACAAAAAAAGAACCGAGACTCCTAGCAGGTGAGTGGCTGAGCAAAGAGGCACACATGAATTTCGTTCATAGAAATGTCGTGGTAGCCCTCAGTTAATGGGTTTCTCTGTGTGTGGACAACAGAGCACACACCCCGTCATCATGGGATGAAATGCCGCTTCGATATGATTCAACACATCTGTGTGATTAAAATCCTCATGGTGTGACTCAAAGGGTGGCCCGCACTCCAGCAAACACACGGAACCCTCATCACATCTTATTCCAATCCCTCTTACATCTCCTCAAAGAGGGTTCAAGTATCACTGATATCAGTCTTTCTCAAAATGACCGGGGCTTCATTGTTAGTGGTTTGCCGACCGTCACGGTAAAATGTTGGAAGTCCAGACGATCCACTTACTCTTACTCGTGGATAAAATGAAGAATGAAAAAGTGATTTCCAAGAAACGGCGTGAAGGGGTTGCACAAAAGCAATGACTGCTTCAACTTTTATTGAAGCCGTCAAATTCATATAAACTTGATGATTTGCCTATGTCTCATGGATACGTTCCGCCCGGCTTAGAATCCAAAAATGGGATGCTCCCGTCATATTACTTTATCCTTCATGTACCGTATTTTCTGATGTATAGGGAATACATACAAGCCTTGATTTTCTTCAAAAGAAGACCCTGTGCCTTATATGCAGGTGCGCCTTATAGATGAAGTAATATTGAGCCACAAAAAGTCTCGAAACTACTGTCAGCAGACGCCCTCATATGGACAAAAAGAATGTATTATTCTATAAGTAGAGAGAAATTACCATATTTTCTGGTGTAAGAAGTGGACCCAAAAGCCTTGATTTTCTCTAAAAGATAAGTCTCGCAGTGGAGAAATTTACATTTCACAGCAGCAAAGTTATGAAAGAAATAAAAGTAGAAAAGCAAAACACAGGAGCTGCTGGAAAGGCAGCCACTCTCGCGGCGCCGTCTTGAAGTCAAAAGAACAAAAAAAATAAAAAATAAATAACAAATAACATGACAACACAAAGACACAGAGAGACATTCATTCTTAAGCACTTTCTGTACCCTCTTTGTTACATAAAGCAGTTCCAGGTGAAAGAGGTGAGGATCAAAGCGTCTCTTCACCAGTGGATCAGGGACATCATGGTGGAATGTGCACGTCGACTACAAGCTAAATGTTGAAAGCAAACACGCAGCTGTAGCATCCCTTGACAAAAAGAGATCGTCTCACATCTCCTGTCCCACATAAATCAGCTTCAATTCCATCCCGCGACAGTTCCACATACGCATCGGCGCTCTGCGCTGACGCTCCTTCCTTCTTATTGCGGGCTCCTCAAGCCATTTATCCATCCAGCCGCAGACTGTCCAACAGTACCAACCTTCCACTGAACAAAGCGGGGCTGTGAAAATGCTGCCCATTACAGACGCAAAAAAAGCACAATGGCCCCTGTCGTGTCCAGCGATGACAGTCGAATGGCAGCGACATTCCTCCCATTCAAAAACAGTACTGGCATATCCATGCTGCCGAAAAGGCGCAACCGCTCAGCACAGTCTCCTCCTTGATGAATGTCGTGGTCAAAAATGCTGAAAAACAATCCTTATCCGTTCCACACGACGCACAACAACACAAAGTGACAAAAGAAAACACAAAAACAAGACAAAAACAACAAAAAAAGCAAGGCTCATCAGAGCACTTGCTGACGGCTGCCTACTCGGGCGCCATCTTGGACTCCTTTGCCAATCACGTGCGGCTTTAACCGAAGTTGGTTATCCTTTAAAGTTTTCCAATGGGAAAAATATGCATGAAAAACTTTTCCATACCTATTGTAGAATGTAGGAGGAAACTGGAGTACACTGAGAAAACACGCGCCGACCCCGGGACAACATGCAAACTCCACACAGGGAGGCCGGTGTCTAAATGCAAGATTTTCCAGTCATGTGTAATATATTCCTGTAACTTTTGGCTGTCTCAAGATGAGAAAGTGAAGGAAATAAAGATAGACAATCACAATTGAAATGTAAGGAAATGCAAGAATAGTGAACTCGTGAGCAAAATGTTTGATTGCACTGGACTCCTCCGAACCTGTTCAAGGTTCTTCTTGTCTGCTTCTCATTTTGTGTTCTACGTGTCACCTCCGTAGTGCTAACAGTCACATCTGCTATTATTTGTGACGTCAAAGCAACAGAAGAAATGAGCCGCGTCTTCATCCGGTGTTGTGAAGCAACTAAATGTGGCGACCTTGGAGATTTGGCACTCGAAAACAGTCCTCTCGAGGACGTGACTCGCACCATCAACTGAGATGTTTGGAGTGCACATCCTGCAATCAGACACAAATAACCTGGAGATGTTTTTGCACCTTTTGGTCGGTAAAATCTCAGGGGCATGATATGCAAAGATGAACTTGTTGAGGGAAAAAGCGATCATGTTAACAATGCAAATTTGCCTGACCTTTTAGTCACTCCACTTAACTCATTCACTACCAAACGTGCAAAAATGTTTCCACTCCAGTGCCAGGGTTTTTGTCATTTTCACTCAAATTTCAGGAATCGCAGAATATTGAGTTTTAGGATTACATAAACATTCAATGCAGCATAAGAAACCTTACACTCTCTTCTTTCATCAGAAAGAAAGAGTTAATTCCTTCCTGAAAAAGGCTGATGGACTCATTGGTCTTTAACCGTCCCAACGTCTACTAAATTATTTATTTTCATGAAGCAAAGCTAAAATATTTGATGCGATGATGATAAATTGATTATGGTTTTAGTTAACATACATTTGCATAATATTAATGTTGAATGTATTATGCTCGCAATGAAGAACGCTTATGCCTGCAATGATAAATTGATGATGCCTCCAGTGAAGACCGCTTATGTTTCTCACAAAGATATATTGCTTTTCATAAAGATATGATCCCATGTATAATAAAGTGTACTGAGCGCACTGTGTGACAGTCGAGGGACGCTAGCACGTTTTCTGGGAAAGTCCTTGGAAAGAGATACGGTAAGTGTGAAGACAAAACAAGAGCAAGGTCGGACATGGAGGGAGCTGTCAACACCAGCTGTAACTTGGTGTTTTTGTAATGATTGCACACAAGTGCACGATTTTCACACACAAACGCACACATAGTCAAACAAGTTCAGTGCTCTATGACCTGCCACTGAACATTCGGCAAGCCCCTTCGCTGCCTATCTTTAAAACCAGTCTCAAAACTCACTTATACTCTTTGGCATATGACTCAGCATGATTCCGACTTGATCTTGGTTTAACTCAATGGTGCTTTCTACTATCTTTGTGACTGCTGTATTTCCTGTATATGATAGTTGTCCATGTTAAGCGCTTTGTTCCAGCTTCAGGTGTTGTTAATGCGCTATATAAATCCATATGTGTTGTATTATATTGTCTAGTTTTTCCCCCCGTTTTTTTTATTAACTTTTTTTAAATTCTGGAGTCAATTACAATCTAGAACCGACTTTGGCATCGACGAACAACAAATCAAACACACATCAACACCTATGGATAATTTAGGGCAGGTCAAAGTCATTTTAGTTGCAGGTCAAATTGAAATTACAACTTGCACACAACAAAGATGACTAGTTTTGAAATCCATCAATTATTAATATGTATTCAATTATAATTCAAGTGAGTGTAAATTGTGTATAGAAATTATTGCAAAATGTCAAGTTTAATTATTAGACATTTTAGTGCAGATTTTAGTAAGTTGACACACATGATTTGCTTTCATGGGCCACATAAAATGACCTGATGGGCCATACCAATGATTTAGAGGTTTTAGTGAAACTAATGCGACAGGCATGTTTTTGGTAACGTGGTAGGATTCCTGAAACCAATGCAGAAAACCCACACAAACTTAACTCATTCATTTCCAGAAATGTGCAAAAATGTGTCCACTCCAGTGCCAGGTTTTTTTTGTCATTTTCACTCAAATTGCCGGGCCCACAGAATATTGAGTATTAGGACTGCATTCAATGCAGCATAAGAAACCTCAGACTCTCTTCTTTCATCAGAAAAAATAGTTAATTCCTATATAATATGGGTCTGGAGTTATATGAGGTGCAAGTGGGGGCGGTTATACAAAAGGCAAATGATATCCCCTCGTGGGAGGGAATACCATTGCCAGAGGTCTGACCAGTGATTCATTGGTACACACACACCCGCAAGGAAAATCAAAACCCGAACACATTCGGGAATGGCGCTCCACGTCATATTTTCAATTCCCGAACATGCCAACTCCACATTCTGCGATTCAATGCTGGTTTCTTCTGACCTGCCAACTCCTTGCAAGAGGGAGACACCCACAGAGAGCTGATAAAGATGGAGCAATAATATGACCTGAATAATGATAGCAACAGCTATACTTTTTTCCCCCCATCAGTCGAAAGCCACATTGTTATAAGGGAACAAAAACTACCAGTCCGCCCTCCTCAACTCTATCTATAATGAAACGTGCCATATGACCTGTGTGGTCATCAGACAAAGGGCAGGGTGTTCTATTTTTAAATGTGGGATTACAAAAGCAAGTGCCGTGCCAGTATTCCGTATGCAGCATTATCCTGCCTTTTTGCTACGAGCAAAACAAAGTCACGCTGTATCAGAGAAGAAGACAGACGGTGGTTAATAAATAACAATACACCGTACTGTCCTCACGAGGGTCATTTTAAAACGTCAAAGTGAAGTGTTAAATCAGTTGTGTCTCCATAGCAACGAGACGGGGGACATCTGAGTGTGCCGAAAGAAATAATAATAGTATTGTGGTCTCTGACGGTTCACAATGTGAACACCGCTGATGAACGTACAAGGAAAATGCCATTGTTCCCTGTGAGAAATGGCAAGACAAGGGAAGTCAATGCAATTTTTTGCTATATTGCTTTACAATGATTTCCACAAACGCTCTTTAAATGATTTTGTATTTTGGGGCAAAATGTTGCCATTCCTGAAGACTTTGGATGATGAAACAATAGTGCTTCTCAGCGAGGGAGAGAACCACTAGTGAGGTTAAATACTCAAAGCCACTAAATAAAGGACCAGAACAAAGTCAATGTTATGAAATGGCCCGGCTTTTAACTTTTTGAAGCCAAGTCTGACATCCAACTGAAATACTCTTGGGAAAATTGAAGGACGTGCACCAAAAAGTACTCTTACTATATATAGGATTTTTTTTTTTCAAGGGAGCTGCCAAACAGGCCAATTTAACACAAATGGTGAACTATTTGGAATATTAATGTGATCAATATTATCTGGAAAAATATGTCACAACAGCAGAAGCCAAACAGCTGCTATGCGACCTCAGTTCAGTGAGCATCAACCCGTTGAATACTATCACTGTGTATTTGGTTATATTTGGCTGTGCCTCTTTTCCCACTCTTTCAATAACAATTATTCAAACAAATAATGTAGAACATTTTGAGAATTCAGACAAAGAAATGGTTGACAAATTAACCAAATTCATGAAAAAAACACTCCAGGGCGGTTACAATGGGTTTAAAAATAAATTAATAAACAAACAAACAAACAAATAAATAAATAAATAAATAAATAATGTGTAAACTATGTATGACATAGTCGTTAATTCTCACCGAAAACAACCCCAGATCTGGCCATACTAACGAGAAAGTTGAAGAATTGTAAATCACCTCTACTAATTGTATCCTATGCACTCATTCGCTATAGTTAACCGCCAATCTTATTGCTCAATGGTCACAGATGGCCGACACATTTACATACTGTGCTGTGATCAATGACTTATTCATTGAAAATGATCTATAATGCACAAACGACAACATCTGTTAATTCTTCACCATTTTAAATAATTTTCTTATGTTAGTTTCTGCTTGTATTATGAGTGCATTGGCCAGTATGGCCTTTTAATTCAAGATTATTGACTGAAGTCAGATTCTCTTCCAGTTTGCCCATAGGTCAATTGAAGGTTTTTTTAATACATAGTTGCAATAAATGACTTGTGGCAGAGTATGAAGGGGTCTAATAACACTACACCAATATGAAAATACTTGAAGAAAAAAAACTTTCCAGAGATGAGGATGGTAGCCACAGAATAAGAAAGAAGTGGCCCTGACTAAACGTCCTCTTTTGCCCAGACATGTCCCATTTTTTAATCACTATTAAGGCGTCCAGGACTGTTTTATAATTTATGATTTTTTAATTGGTTCTCATGGGGCCAATTAACACGCGTTTCATTTTACTGATATATATTTTTTCCAATACTAGGCAGAATCTGCTACGATCACTGTGTGTGACGTGAACATTGGCAGGGCAGGGAGGACCTAAAAGAGAGAAGGCAAGCAACGGTAGTCGGGACAAGTGTGTGGAGCAGGCGCGGTCAGTTACAAGTGTGAATGCCAACTGTTTGCTGCTGAAATGGGATGGCATGAAATTCTGTTCATTTGGCCACTGTGGTTGAAGTCACTTTACCACGAGCTGTTTTATATTTAATATTAAATATATTTATATTTAATTGTTGAAAATGTCAAACAGAACTGCAGTCACTCCCTGCGGCTAAGGGTTGAGGATAAAGATAATAGTGTGCAAAGCTCGCAGGAAAATGTTTCTATGGCTAAGGTGGGTGCTGGCCAGAGAGATCAAAAGTCGACACAAAAAAAAACAACCAAAAAGCTGCATGAAGAAATATTTCAAAGAGTGTAAAGGTCACCGACATCCTTAATTGTTAGACCCTCGAACTGTCATGATCTGGTTGGCGACCAACGGGTATCGCTGTCGGCCCCGCCTGCACCTGCACAGGTGCTGGTCGTCCCGATCAGTGGCAGACTGCCACGTTCGGATTGGCGACCAATGGGTAGCGCTGTCAGCCCTGCCTGCTGCCTCGCAGGTGCTGGTCGTTCCCAATCAGTGACAGTTAAAAGGACTCCCGGCACGACTATTCAGTGTCGGGTCATTGTTGTATGCTTTGTATGCAATTGTATGCATTATGCATTGTGTATGCATTATGTGCTGTGCTTGTGTTTGTTTCACCTTGGCGGACTTTTAATCTTGGTTTTCTTTTGATACTTAGTATTTTTTTCTGTTCAGATGATTTTGATGTTTTAGATTTTGTCAAACAATTTGTCAAACACAAACAACTGCTCCCTCCTGCCTGCTTTTTGGGATCCACAACCGCCATCACCGCCTTGCAAACCATGACAAGAACACAGGATGGAGAAGAAAACAATTACGAGGAAGAAAACTAAAGGCTGAGGTTTCCTTTCTTTGTTAAATTTAAAACTACCGTTTTATACCTTAGACAGCTTTGACAATGAATGGATGTTTTATTTTCTACCCATACACTGAAAGCATAACATAGTGGGAAAAAAATGTCATTGTAATAATGGCAGTGCAGAATGCAAAGGATGTGCACTAAAATTATGTGAAATTGCATGCTTTAATCTAACTTTGATAAATCAAATAGAAGAAGTGTGTCTCGAGGCATTACAAAAGCTAAAGAACTTATTTAGACAAGAATACATTAATTTTTTCCCCACATGATAAAAAAAAGTCTTCCTTAGATTTTAAAGATGTAGTTTAACTCATTCATTGCCCGATGTGCCAGCGCCAGGGTTTTTGTCATTTTCACTCAAATTGCAGGACCCACAGAATATTGAGTTTTAGGACTACATACACATTGAATGCAGTGTAAGAAACCTTAGACTGTTGTTTCCTGAGAAAAAATAGTTAATTCCTAAATTATATGGGTCTGGGAGTTGTATGAGCTTGAAATGAGTTTGTCTCTTCAAAATACAATGCAATACATACACATTGGTTTATATAGCGCTTTAACAACAACTGAAGCTGGATCAAAACACTAACAAGGAAAAAAGTTAAATGCTGCCCCCTTGTGGAAAGGGAAAAAAAACATTGCCAGAGGCGATGGCTAGCACTTTATCGGCACCGAAACAAGAAAAAAACAAAACCCAAACAAATTTGGGAATGGCGCTGTATGTCATAGTTTCAATTCTTAATACATTTGTGAATGGCAGTGAATGAGTTAACTTATATATTTTCCGGACTATAAAATGCACATGATTACAACGCGCACCTTCAATGAATGACATACATTGATACCTCGGTTTACGAACGTTACATTTATGAAAATTTTACCTTGGTATATGAACTTTACCTTGGCATACGAACTTTTTTCGTACACGGAGCTGCCTCAATGAGTGACGTGTTATTCGCGAACGAGCCCGTTCTAACAATAAAATGGCAACAGACTGTTTTTGTCCTCTATTCCGCGCGCCCAGTCTTCGGTTAAAGCCACGTAATTGGTCAAAAACGCAGCAGTGAAGGGGGTGGGGGGTTGAACATTAAAGAGACAGGCAGACGACAGTGAGAGAGTTTGAACATTGATAGTTCAAAGGCAGAGTGTAAACTGCAAGGTTAAAATATCCCATCAATCAGGCTCCACAAACAACCCGCACAAGCCATCTGTACACTTGATGCAAAAAGCTATCAACCCAGCTAAACAGAACACAATTGATGAGGAACTAGATACAATTATCACAGAGAAAGCACCTACAAGGATCATTCCACAAGATGGTGAAAGAAGGTTACGTTCCTCATCAAGTGTTTAATGCTGATGAAACCGGCCACTCCATTCCATCAAGCCATCAATGACCATCACAAAGGTAAATAAAACGACTTTATTATACAGTAGTTTATTTCTTTAATTATAACACCATAGCACATTTATTGTACATAGGATACGGTATATTTTGTGTAGTTTTAAGGCTTAGAAAATTAGAAAGTAGAAAATTTTGTTTTATGGGGACCTGGGAACTGGTTATTCTCATTTTAATGGTTTCCTATATGAAATTAATTTTTGGGATACACACACACACCTACACACTGTGTGGGAACCAATTAAGTTTGTAAGCCAAGGTATCACTGTATTTGAAAATGTTTCCATATATTAGGCGCACAAGATGAAAAGGCACACGGTCAGCTATCGAAAAAAATTAAGGCCTTATAGTGGGGAAAATACCGTAAATTCATTCTAAATATTGTAATATTACCGATATTGCAAAACGAAATACATATCTCATCTGATATATTGCATGATTTTCCAATTTGATGCAGTCTTACTTTAAAACGATTCGAGTTACAATGTATGAGATCTTTCAATATCATTTCAGTATGTGGAGGCCTGGTCGAGTACCCTTTTTAGGGGGAAATCAGAATATGGCCACCCTCATCTAGAAAAATGAATGAAATATCATCTGCTGAAGCACATTCATTAATTAAGCATTTGTAGTTCGTCACCGTCACCCCCCCCCTCCCCCCCCCCAAGCCCCAAAAGTGCTGCGGCATCATTACCTGACTGGAGCTGGACGGGAAAGAGGAGATCGGCGGGATGTCCAGGACCTTCAGTTCGTACATGCTCCCGTTGAGAATAACGGAGGGTCGGTACACATATCTGGAACTGGTTGGCGTATACACCTCCGTGAAGTCGTTGTAGATAAACTGGCGAATGATGGAAGTTTTGCCCACTCCGGGAGCACCGATGACGGCGATACTCAACGTTTCCACCATTCCTTGTGTCAACACAATGGACACCCGGAAGTCAAACTGGATTTCACGCTAGTCGCCAAATTACAGTTCCAGGCTGGAGGGCCGAATAAGTAATCCAGGCAGCCAACAGATTTGTGTTCTCTGTAATTGCATCCTGTGGAGTGAAAGGGAAGACAGGCGTATCACAAATTACTACTGAGGATTTTTTTTACTCATGTTCATAAACACTTGCCAAACAAAGTTTTTACTTTTTTCACGTGGAATTTTTAAAAGCAGAGCGGGTTGTATGTCAGCAATAGAAAGACAACCAGCAAACAAGTATAGGCATTTAAAACAAAGAATCGTATATGACAACGAATCAGAAGGAGTTACATGGACAGAAATGACACTAATAAAATAAAAACCCGTAGACAAGTAAAAATGAAATTGTATGTGTGTGTTGGAGGGAGGTATCCATAATAGACCCCCTGCAAGAGAGCCCACCTAGGTGCCATCCACATGGACATATTCACAGCCTGGTTCCAATCTGACCTTGGCCGAGACAAGCAGGAGCTTTCGATGTCTTCATCGTTTCTTCATCCCCACGCTGCACCGTTTCCACGCACCTCCACCACACGGCACCCAGACGGGCTCCACGTGTGCTAAAAAAAACACCCACCGCCACATATTATACTCCCTCAAATCGACGTTTTAAATTGGTTCAGTCAGCACCGGGTCATATTAAGATGGAAAAGGCAATCCACAAAGCCGTGCCTGTCGTGGGGTTTGTGTTGTGGCATCCCATTTACGAGCACTGTGCGTCTGCGGATAAGGCACCAGCTTTCGTTCTCTCTCTCTCTCTCTCTCTCTCTCTCTCTCTCTCTCTCTCTCTCTCTCTCTCTCTCTCTCTCTCTCTCTCTCTCTCTCTCTCTCTCTCTCTCTCTCTCTCTCTCTCTCTCTCTCTCTCTCTCTCTCTCTCTCTCTCTCTCTCTCTCTCTCTCTCTCTCTCTCTCTCTCTCTCTCTCTCTCTCTCTCTCTCTCTCTCTCTCTCTCTCTCTCTCTCTCTCTCTCTCTCTCTCTCTCTCTCTCTCTCTCTCTCTCTCTCTCTCTCTCTCTGTCATGTGATTCAGCATGGAAGCTGTCACTGTGATGCAGGAGTGCACATCATCTCGCCGAGGGACAACACTCGTTAGTTGTCTCCACGGCCACGACAGAGACGATGAGCCCAATCCATCAGTCCCACCATGGCCGCGGATCTACTTCAAAAGTGAGACGACTGAAGGGCAGGTATCCCATAGTGCATGTAAAAATCTTAACTCAATATGAAATTGCAACGAAATGTGGTTTTCACAATTACTCAATAGTCACTTCTGTCGTGTTTCCCAAACTTTATATGAGGCAAGACATATATATTACAATATTTAACACGAGAAGATGGTGTCAAGGACACCAAACAAAAATGTTTTCTATACGAGTTGTTTATGCACAGCTCCATGCTAATTTTATTTAGGAGGGCTGAGATTTTTTTTAAATAAATATATCTTGAATTTTCAACTAAAACGGTGGATGGGTTTAACTGGAGCCACACATCTGTGGTGGACAGCTCAACTGAGGCGCCACACCCCAAAGCTTTGAAATTCGCCATCCCTCGACTTGTTTCAGAATCTGCCCTATAGGTATTAAACAGAGCACAGGTTGGGTGAAACAATAGCACTTGTGTAGTCGGTCTTTACAGTACACGTGAAGACACTCAACACTGAAATTCACCATCCTAAAAAATGTTATTATTATTTAATCTGTTTTTATGACTATATTCAATAAATCTTAATGGCGCACATTATTTATGTGGGGAACATTTTTCTTTCTCACAGCAGGATGATTACGTCAGTGAAAGAAGGTGGCAAACCTTCCAATATTTTTTACTGGCTTGCTTGTTATATATTATGTCAAGTTTGGTACCTACTGCCGTCAGCAAATGTGGATTAATAACTACCAAAATTCATATGCTCTCCTCTACTCATGACCACTTTATTTCTGTGAAAAAATAAAGATGATCAGCACATTTTGGATATTCTTGAGGTCACGGGTGTGCAGTGTTTACAGTTTCCATATATAGAGAGAAACAACCATTCACACCTATATGGATGACTTAGAGAATTCAATAAATCTAACATGTAACATTATGGGACGTGGGAAGAAGTGGGATGTATCAGAGAAAACAATCTAAAATGCTCCAAAAATAAATAAATAAATAAATAAATAAATAAATAAATAAATAAGACCACCAGGGTTACATTGCGTTGTTGAAGTGTCCCTTCACTTAAAAAGAAAGTTCAAAACAGTGCATATAAGTATTTTCGCAATTTACAAGCATCATTCATAAGCAGGAAATTAGATCTTTATTTTGAGCCTTTTATTTTGTGTCATTCAAAGCAGAATTCGAGTGCAAAATAATGTTCAACTAAAGTATATTTTATTCTTTGTTTATATTTATTATTGTCATTAATTTTCAACTAAAGTATATTGTATTCTTTCTTTTTATTTATTATAGTCATTGAATCAATCCTGTTTTTTCCATCACAGTTTGGTTCAGCGGCGCCACAAGATGGACAAAATCCAACTTCAACGGACAGTTAGGACGGCGGAAAAAAAAATCATGGGCCTATCACTCTTGAAGACTTTCACACTGCAAGAATCAAGACAAGACTGCTGAAAATCCTACTGGACCTTCTGCACTCTGCCCACCACATTTTCCAGCTACTCCCCTCAGGCAGGCGTTACCGATCCATGCGCACCAAATCCAGTAGACATTTAAACAGCTTCTTCCCCGTAGCCATTAACTCTTTAAACAGTAGCCCAAATATAACTGAATAGTGCCTCTTTTCAATTTTGCACAACTCCGTGGAACATCATCCTGTTATAATCATTGTAGCTTCAGCTCTGTACTCACTTGAACCACTGTCTGCCTGATCCTTTGCACATTGTCTCACAATTGTTCTTAAGCGTTACCACTTACATAAAGGAATTCAATTAGATTAGATTAGCCTTTATTAGTGTCCTCACTAATTATTTGTCATGTATTTTTATGATGATACTAGTGCAGTGTGTTCTACCAGAGAGATATCCCTTGTGTGTTCTACACACTTGCCCAATAAAGATGATTCTGACAAATATTATTGGCACAGATATCAGGTGTTGAAGACGTCTGCCTCACAATCAATAGAACATCAGATCAAATCTCAGCGTAGGGATTCCTGTGTGGGGTTAACATGTTTTGCCTTCCTTTAATTTGGATTTCTGCAGGTAACAAGACAATCCATAAGTTGTGCAGCGGGATGCATTATTTACAAGCCTACACCTCCTGCAGCTCTTAAATTGAATCTCATCAGATTTAGCTGGTGTGTCTAATGTTGAGTCCAGTGTGTTTAATAGCACGAGGCAGTTAGCCCTTTTTTCTGCTTCAATCCTCATAAAATATGAGATATAGAAGAAAATTGGAATAGCTTTGGCGTAGGCAGAGACAGTGAGTTGAGCGCATGCTAAATGTTGGTCATTCATTAACAGGAGCAGCCAGGTCGACAAGTACCTGGGAGACATTGATAAAAAAAAAACGCTTGTTTGGCACAGGGCACAGCAATGAGCCGTTGATTAAATTAACTTCGCACCCGCCCCAAAAAAAAGGAGATAATCATACTTGACATGTTTGAGGTTCCCATTGGGTTATCCCTATAATGATCTCTAATATTACTCACTGAATCATTGGGGAGAGAGTGTAAGCCAATCGATAAGTGAGTAAACACAACCGTGTGGGTGAATGATATTGATAGTTAAGGGAGGTGGTAGACTGACTGAGAATGTGTCAGAGATGAATTATATATATATATATATATATATATATATATATATATATATATATATAGTAAAGTCTCGTTATATCGACCGAGATATCCGATGTTGTTCCCGGGATCTGTTGCAACCACTATATATATATATATATATATATATATATATATATATATATATATATATATATATATATATATATATATATATATATATATATATATATATATCTTTCTGCGGGTCCTCTGGTTTCCTCCCACACTCCAAAAACATGCATGGCAGTCAGATTGACCACTCCAAATTGTCCCTAGGTGTGAGAGTGACTGTTGTACGTCTTTGGGTGCCCTACGATTGGCTGGCAACCAATTCAGGGTGTCCCCCGCCTCGTGCCCGAAGACAGCTGAGATAGGCTGCAGCACCCCCCGCGACCCTAATGGGGAATAAGCGGTACGGAAAATGGATGGATGGACATATATATATATATATATATACAATAATAATAATAAGTGATACGAACATCAAAATACAATGCAGTGGAATTATCTTCAGGACGCCATCAACACTTGATCAACACTTGATCCATCATTGCATTTGTGAGTCCAAAGTCAATCACAGTCTGTCCAATTCAGTGAGACCATGAGTGGGCAGGCATTGACAAACCCTGATCAATCTTATTGATGGTCTGCAGAGCAGAGACAATAGTCGCAATAGTGACTGGAAGGACAGAGAAGTCAGCACATCAGCGTGTGATCTGGACTGCCCGAGGGCGCATCATGTCGCCCTCGAAGTGACGCGTCTGAAATCCATGGTAAGCAACCTGAAAAGAATCACAAAGCTTAGCCGGCGCAGGGCTTAAACGGTCTCACAGATGCGGCCGCTTTGACATGAAGATGCACTCAGCAGGAGTGGATGAAGCTCAAGACGTTTGTGGAAATCGAAAACGAGAAAGACGGGGGTGGTGACTTTGTATCCAGAGCTGAAGTGCTTGCCGTGTCTGGATGTAAAAGGTCAACAGTGATCTATTGCAATCGCTGACTGTCGATCGCAACAATCGAATTGCAATTTTATTTGAATGATCCGCACTTCCAAACAGTGTGTATTGGAATTGCGGGGAAACAATCCAAATGCCCAGTGTGATTGGTGTTTTTGGTTTAATAAACAAAAGGCAGATGCCACTTTATCATGGTAGATGGGTTGGCACAAGACTGAAGTTGCTTTGCGCCTGGGAGACTCCCATAAAGCCAGGTGGGAGACAATCCAAAGACAGTCTTCTTCTATTCCTTTCAGGGGTCGACACAGCGAATCACTGTCCTCCATCTAGCCCTGTTTTGTGCATCTGCTTCTCTCACACCAGCTACCTTCGTGTCCTCTCTCACATCCATAAAGAGGAGGTCTCTTTGGTCTTCCTCTCGGTCTCCTGCCTGGCAGTTCAAGGCTCAGCGTCCTTCTCCCAATATATTCACTCCCTCCATTGAGGCCTCTCCGACTTTCTCTCCAAAACCTCTCATATGAGTTTTCCCTCTGATAAACTCATTTCCTATCCTATCCAACCTGGTCACTCCCAAAGAAAACCTTAACATCTTCATCTCTGTTTCCTCTAGCTCTGATCCCTGTCTGTTCTTCAGTGGCACTGTCTCCATTCCAAACATCATGGCTGGTCTCACCAGGCTAAGATTGCAGTGTCAGATGGATGGTGGCCTATGAGAGTCTGAGCGTTAGCAACTGAAGACACCTCTTACAGGGTTGCTTTCACAAGACAGGGAGCTAAGACAGACGTATAAGTGTGTAAGCTCTCAGTCATACAGGAGTGGTCCATCGATGAAAATGTTTCTTCAGCCGTCATCTGTACTTCTTTGGAAGGTGTATAGAAGTAATCAGTCAGGACAATAGAAGTAATCAGTGTAGCCTCAGGGAATAGTCCTCTGCTCCCCCCAACCTGAGAGCAGGGACCTATCATAGCACTGGGTCTGGCCCATATATATATATATACAGTAAAGTCTCGTTATATCGATATTCAAGGGAGTCCGAAAATATCATATCAATATACCGAAAATACCGATATCGATATAACGAGACTTTACTGTATGTATGTATATATATATATATATATATATATACAGTAAAGTCTCGTTATATCGACTACTTGTCATTGTCTTATTGCAGAGCCGCAACAGGGTGGCGCTTCGGAATTCACATCACAATCTATTTACTGTATATATATATATATATATATATATATACAGTTTAGTCTCATTATATCGATATTCAAGGGAGTCTGAAAAAATATCGATATAACCGGGACTATCGATATATCCGACCCTGTTTGCATGTAATTTGACATTTTTATATCGGATATATCGATAGTCCCGGTTATATCGATACTATTTTTTCTATGCACGCACGGAGAAAATTACATGCAAACAGGGTCGGATATATCGATAGTCCCGGTTATAACGAGACTTTACTGTATATATATATATATATATATATATATATATATATATATATATATATATATATATATATATATATATCGGGCCAAAACTACCAGCAAATTTTAGTTCGTCGACAAAGCCCCTTGGATAAGACGTAAAACGTCCTACACCTTCAAAGAGATACAGATGACTGCTGAAGAAACTTTTTCATCGACAGACGTATTAGGTTGAAAGGCACCAAAAAGATATCATCAGACCACATAAACACATGGCTTGGTACCTGGAACTTGAGAGTGGCTGACTCTCTTTGACTCTTCTCTTCTTTTTGTTTTTGCCTATGCATCAAACAGTGGCTCAGAGCGCATCCCCGTCAGAAGCTCCACCCTCCAGCAGAACTCTGACCATGTCCCTGGAGAGCTGAGGGACAATAAATGCTTACAGGCCATGTTTCACACCTTCACTCTTAAAGTGGTGACCAAAGCTTTGGGTGCAAACGGGTTGTTGTCTGACATGGCAGCAATTCCCAATCCACAAGCAAGGAAAATATGTCAAATTGAAGGAGGAGTACTACTGTAACTTTTCAGTACTGGCAGGCCAAGCTAAATAAGACTTTGGCAGTTGATAATCCAAAAACTCGGGCAGGGTCACGGATGAGGAAATTCTGGTCCCCCCTCTGGCATCTCAGGAGGCAGAAGCAGTGCACCAGTTCGGGTTAGAGTGCTGCTAACCATGACTCCGGATGTGGGGGTTGGAGAATACTTGAACGACGTCATCAATTCCATTCAGCTTTAGCTGGAAATTTTCAAAAACTAGAACTTCAGTGGGATTTCGGCATAAAATGAACTGGAAAAAAAGAAGCACAACAGAATTGATCAAGACTTTTAATATTTCTTTTTTGGGATGATGTACAGACAAACAGGACAAACAATACAAAAAAACTGATTCTGCATTATTGTATTATGATTTGTATTTTTTTCAAACATGAGATGACTCCACAAACACTGGTAACAGAGCCACCTGCTACTCAATCGATATAAAAGGTGATAGATGCGTTCACCTCAGAAAGCTGATGAAAACGCAAGTGCGGGGCCGAGAAAAAAAAATCCAATTAATCTTCAGAGTACAAAGGCGAGAAACTGAGCACTGTCCAAGCCAGCCATACCAAGACACACACTGATTAATTTAGTGTTAAGAACAGCCACACATGCATAATAAGCTTTTGAGCCTCTTGGGGTTAGTTTAGGAGGAGGGAGGGCGGATTCAGTACATAGGACCCTAAATAAATTGTGATGTGAATTCCGAAGCGCCACCCTGTTGCGTCTCTGCAATAAGACAATGACAAGTAGACCAGGAGCTCAATTTACACATTTGGATTATTTCATTCATTTAGAGGGAGATAACAACACTTGCAAACTCAATTAGGTTGAAACTGAATCTAAACGGGGCCAATAAATGATGAAAAAAATAATGAGCTGGTAGAAAGACAGATTATGCCGCATCCAGTGTGTCCGGCCGGCACTGCAAAACAGTGTGATGTGGTCCACGAGGAGGAGAGGCAGACGGCAGCATCTCGCCTGCCATTTTATTTTATTTTTTTAAGTTCCCCTCCCCTTCTCTCAGTTCTTCAGGACCGCTTCATAGCTCTGGAACACGCACTGGGAAACTTCGGGGGCTCTGCATCTCAGGGACACCTGAAAAAGATCATAAGTAAGTGTGAACAACACGGCAAAAGGTTGAAAATTCAAAGCAACTGTCTAAGTGTTGATGTACATTTATTTTCTAATTTCTTACATCACTTGTTTATACAATATAAGGCGGAGTGTGGTTGGATTTGGTGTCGACAATTAAATGTTTGGAATATGCAGTTTGGATGGTGGGGATTTTGGAACATAAACTATTGAGAACAAGACCAACCATTTCAAGTTATTTCACCATTAACATGACCTGTAACATTGATTCAAGAGAGGAGGTAAAATAACTTAGTCAAGGAAGGAGGTTGCACAAGTATGCACTACCTCATACATGGGGGCAATGGATGTGTCCCGAATGAACCCGCCACAATCAACCGTAGTAAAATGAGAGTCCACACACCTCTTCCACCAGTTTAAGTGCCTCTGACTGACCGCAAATCACTTATTTGCACTCCATTGTTTTTGCCACTTTGAAGAGTTCTTAAATAGGAATTTTAATTTACTAGCAGCTGTTACTTGTCACAAGTGAGTTTATTTTAAATGTACAAATTAAAGGGAACATAATTGAATGACTTAGAATTTTGATATGGTGCCACTTATTTCGTTCAGTACATTTTTGTTGTTGCAAGCCAATCAAATGAAATAAAGGTGACAACTTAAGCGCTTTTGGCACAGGAGCTTAAAAAGTCACTCTTGTAGTAAGCCAAGACTCAGAAAGTCGCAATTTCAATTTTGGGTCATACTTGGCTCTCCTGGTTGGATTCATCAGCACCAAATAATTATGTGCGACATGTAAAATTCACCATTTAGCCAATGAGGGAAAAGGATACACACAATTTAAGCATGTTATATATAAACTCCACCATGTAGAGAGGTGCACCACACAACATGATTATTAAATTGGATTTGTGGTCACCATACACACAACTTGACCCGGCCGGGGCTCCTAAAATGGTGTTTTGTGTGTGTGCGTGCGTGCGTGTGTGTGATTTCAGCGAGGTGGTAAGATGAAGAGTTTGTGCACAAATCCACCTCAACAAAAACCCACAATTACCACCTGAAGAGGGTAGTAGGGGGAGACAAACGAGGCTACATAATTGGTCACACAGTTGCGATGGGGATAGTAGATGACAATGTGTTGTCCAAACATGCTCTCCATTTCTTCAACGTGTCCAACTCAGCTTTGTTTGTACCATTTTACTTCCACGGTTTCAGAGTTTGATGTTGAGTGTCTAAAGTCAAATTCATTCCCTCAGAGAAGAGAGACTCCATCTCTCTTCTCAGAAGTGTGTCAGGAGTATTATATGCAAGGTGAAGATACAATGTAAGGTATTTAATAAAGAATTGAAGTCAATTATTTTTCTTCTTTCGGGATAACGTTGCAAAAGTGAAATTATTTCATCTTTGTGTTTAGCCGC
Organism: Hippocampus bargibanti; assembly: GCF_051943395.1. Lineage (NCBI taxonomy): Eukaryota > Metazoa > Chordata > Actinopteri > Syngnathiformes > Syngnathidae > Hippocampus > Hippocampus bargibanti. The sequence continues at coordinate 16,914,295 of NC_142737.1, read as the reverse complement.
TCTATCAATTAGTGTTAACATCATTTTTTTTTTCCAGAGTGCAACATAAGCGGAAAAATGCGCAGTGGCAGGGTCTCACTGTCTTTCTCATCTAAAAATAGACTGCTGACGTAGTTTCAACGTGCTGTGCCAAGGAACAAAGTGCAAGCAATCAGCAGATCAGAGGGAAGTGACAGAACAAATAGTGAACACGGAGCATCAGCTTTTCTTTTCATGTCTAATGAGCAATAACCCCAATGTAGTGGCCAAACACATGGTGTAGGTACAGACCAACGCACATCCACACACACCCACATAAAACGCTGAGTCAAAGAATGCAAAATCATCAAATCCAAACGGTTAACAGCATACATAAACGTAATAAACATCAATTTAAATGTGGTTGACTTGAATTTGTGGCTCACAAAGACGCAAGGCCTGTCAACACATTAGTTTGCATATATTCTGCAGTGTAGGCAGCTTCGGAGTATCAGGGGCACCCCTTCAGGGAATGAATGGCTTGTTTCAAAACTGTTTTTGTAGAGGGTACGCCACATTATAAGCTACAATAGTGGCTGTGGTTGTGTTATGCATCCATTAGATGGAGGAACGCTAAAGGAATACAATACAATACTTTACATAACATTAAAACACCACATCCAAGAAATCAGAATATTGATCCATACAAAAGAAACATTAGATAACAAGGCACACTGTCAGCTTTTGAAGAAATTGAAAGCTTTAAGGTACACCTTAGAGTGCGGAAAATCAGATACATCCGCCCCCAAAATGAGATCACACAGAAGTTTTGTATCAAACAGTTTGTCCTTGAAAAATGCCTCGGGGAACAGAAATGCACTACATGCATGCATGCATACCATGCTGCTGTGTCATCCTATTCTGTTAGAAACTACTCTTTACATCAGAAGGCCATATTGCAGCAATTTTGGATGCAGCTATTGCATTATATTTGATTTGATTGTGCAGTTGTACCTAACAACGTGGCTGAGTTGATTGATACATACTGCATTTCCTATATAGTGTGTAACATTTTAAAACTGTGATTATTGAAAAATAACAATTAATTGTCAAACTAATTGAAAAATTGGTTGCTGGAGTTCCAGCGCAGAGCGACAATGCGTATGGGAAACTGTCGCGGCTTGGAATTGAAGCGGATTTGCATGGGACAGGAGACGCGAGACCGTCTCTTTTCATCAATGGATGGAACAAAGAACTGCTTCATACAACAAAGATGGTGCAGAAAGTGCTTCAAATTGAATGACTGTCTATGTCTTTTGTGTTGTGTCACGTTATTTGTTATTCAGGTTTTTTTGTTGTTTTGACTTCAAGATGGTGCCGCGAAAGTGGCTGCCGTTACAGCAGGTCCTGTATTTTGTATTTCTACTTCTTCCTTCCCTTTCCTCACTTTGCTGCTGTGAAATTTCTCCACTTTGAGTCTAATAAAGGTGAATACAATCCAAGCGGAGTAATTTGAGTAGAAAAAAGCCCCCCAAAAAAGTGAGCATTAGCAGCCGGGATGTCACAGCAATTATGTCATTCAAGACCCATCTTCCAGAAAGTCGAAGCCAAGCACGAAGCATCATGGCTGAGACAAGCTCAAATAGGAACCATCACCAAACAAGCATGCACATTCACTAAGCATGTATACACACATAAACTGTATTGCTCTAAGGCTTAGAACAATCATCGCCTGCCTTCCTAGTCACTCTCTCTCCTCCGACTCTCTCATGATTACACATCCGTATCGATTACCTCTTTTATAAAAATGTCAAAGTATATCTACAAGTTTTAAAAATAAATTCTAGTTCTAAAAATAATCAAAATGAGCTCCGAACGTAAGTAAAACACACTGACAGCAACTCACTGCGCCCCTCTCCACCCCATCCAAACATGATTCGGGGAACTCGTCAGACAAAAAAAATATGTCACAGAGCATAGATCATTGCGGAAAGGTTGGTAAGCACTGCAATAGATGTTGTATTTGTTCTTTTGTGAACTCTTGAATGAGTTCGCACTGAGCTCTTTGGGTAATTTCTGTCGGCTGGCCGCTCCTGGGGAAAAAAAAAAAAAAAAAAAAAAAAAAAAAAAAATCACAATTGCTCCACGCTTTCTCAGTTTGTGGATGAAAGCTCTCATTGTGAAGAGCTGGAGTCATAGACTTTTAGGAAAGGCTTTGTAAATGACCATTTCATCCATTCCTGAATTTCTCATGGCATTTTGAGATCCTTTGGTCGACTTCATTTTGTCAGACTATTTAGTGGAGTTCTTGTTTGAACAATGATGGAGGTACTCGGGCTTGGATATGGCCAGTGAAAATGAAGTGAAATATGTGATTTGCCACAGCAAATTCATGACTTGTTATTTGCTGACATAACGCATTTTGATTTGTGTTATTTAATGACGCTTGATTACCTTCTAATTAATTGATATGTACCGTATTTTCCGATATATAAGGCGCATCGGAGTGGAAGGCGCACACTCAATGAATGGTGTACTTTCAAACTTTTTCCATATACAGTATAAGGTGAACATTCGCATATGAGGCGCAGGCGCCCGGTAGTCGAGTGGTTAGCACGCCGGCTAACCACTAATCACAGTGCAGCGGTCGTGAGTTCAAGACCCGGTCCGGCAACCCTGTGTGGAGTTTGCATGTTCTCCCTGGGCCCGTGTGGGTTTTCACGCTCCTCCGGTTTCCCCCCACATTCCACAAACATGCATGGCAGGCTGATTGAACACTTCAAATTGTCCCTATATGTGACTTTGAGACCGGAAGGTTGTTTGTCTCTGTGTGCCATGCGATTGGCTGGCAATCAATTCAGGGTGTCCCTTGCTTGGTGCCCGAAGATTGCTGGGATAGGCTCCAGCACCCCCCGCGACCCTAATGAGGAGTAAACGGTGCGGAAAATGGATGGATGGATGGATGTAAGGCGCATCAGCGTATATAAGGTTGCCCCTGGTGTCAAGAGCAAACCTTTTGGCCTTAGGTTGAAAACGTTAAGAAATCTGTGAACTCACCGTGTAGTTGGGGTTTCCTGATTGGGCCCTAAGCTCTGCAAGCACCCAAATTCCATTGGTGAGTTTCATGGACTGGTAGAGCATGTCCTGACCTTCCACAGTTCGCTTCGCTATGGTGAAGATGTTGCTGCCCTGCAGTTTGGTTGAGGCCGCATCTTTGAAAACAAAGAGTCATCTGAGCGACAATATCACTGCAGGTCAGGATTTACAAATACAGTAAAGTCTCGTTATATCGATATTCAAGGGAGTCCGAAAATATATCGATATAACCGGGACTATCGATATATCCGACCCTGTTTGCATGTAATTTTCTCAGTGCGTGCATAGAAATAGTATCGATATAACCGGGACTATCGATATATCCGATATCGATATAACGAGACTTTACTGTAGTCAATAATGAAGTCATAAAAAGTCTCCCACAAATGGCCCGACATGCTGATATGATGCACTGAATAACCTGTTAAACATTATTTTTCACTCTCACAAGAAAAATAATTATATGCAAAGGAAAATATTCATTAATTTATCATTAGTGTTTCTTCCCAAGCTCAGATCCTTAATTGCTTGCATAAAACCAAGAATCCAACAAAATCCGACTGATGCTAATGAATTGTGGTTCAATACAATTTACTTCAAACAAATTTTGTCTTAGGGTATATGATCTGTGACACCACCCTATGGTAAAGTCCTTCCTTCTTACCTGCGTTAAGGTGACAGTCGTTGAGCTGGTACTTGGACTCATTTTCATTTGGAATGTCTTTCCATGTAGCAAGGAACACCTGGCGCTCTGCGCATAAAAAGACAAGCACCGGGTAAGTCCAAAGTCTTAGAGCTAATGAGACAATATCATTGAATAAAATTGGCATGGGTGACACTCTTGGGAAACTCAACAGCAACACACATTAAGATCGACTTGTATAAAATGGTATGTAGCCTGAAAATCCACATTCCACCTAAAAAGGCAATCTGCCAAGAAGGCTTTTACCGAGAGATGCTAGCCTGAGCTACATTACAGGGATTTGGGGGCATTGAGTGAAGAGCTGCAGCAAAAGCACGAACCCATCTTCCCGTCCTCCACGAAGAGCATGCTGATGGGATACTGGCAGCTGAAGTAGAAGACATCAATGTTGTTCTTAACAGCCACCTAGAAGCAGGCGGTGTTCAAGTGAGGTCAAAGAAGATTGCAGGGAAAAGCGATGCAAAATTAATTACTTGTCAAGTGTGATGTGAAATCTCTTTCAAAGTCACACATACCTTATGTCACATTAACACAGATTTTATTCACGAGGAGCAAATCTCCAGCTACATCTGGCCTATGTACACAGCCTGCCTTTCAAATAAAATAATAATAACATTATAATAGTGTTCTATTTTGGAATACCACTCCCCATTCTGATTATCATATGGGCACAGAAGAAAAATAGCCAAAGCATGTTTCAGTACAAGGCAGTGCAGTGCAGCTCTACCACTAACTCCAACCTCAATAATAAATAAAACATTACATTAATTACTCTGTGATAGGGAGTTGCGAGCATTAATTGTACATCCTCAACAATATATAAAATGTACTGCTGAATTAATTTCTCTCTGACTGCAAGGGCCAATGAAGCCAAAGACTTGTTAATTATGAATGCATGTTTGTCTGCCATTTTGGATAAGGGCTGCTGCACACCAAACAACATGATCAAATGAGACTGAACTGAGGTTGTGCAACGAATTCTTCAGAGCGGCAATTACATTTGCTCGAATTCAAAATTCTAATTGCCACAGAATGGCATTGCAACATCGCAGGTACAACTGACACCCAAAAACACCAGGTCACATCCCATGATCTTTGAGGTGAGTATGAGGCGAGATCCAGCTGGCTGCCGCCAAGCTGGAACAATGCATTATATGCAGCATGGATATATTGTGTTTTAGAAAAACAATCAACTATATTTAGAATTTCCAATGTTGTGTGTGTGTGTGTGTTGGAAAGCAAAGCACTGGAAAAATGCACTGGTTCAGTCATGGAATTATTATTTGGGGCCAAAAGCGATCCACTTCTTCCATGACAATCATGCTTGTTTGTTGTTAGATAAGAAAACTGACAAGTACATGATGCAGAACCGTAAAATGTTGCCGAAAAAGGAACACCAGTAGTCGTTGCTTTTCCATTGCACCATGTCAGTAGGCGTGTTGCTGGGAATCACCAATTGTATCATCAGTGTGCTATTGTTCAGATCACCCATGCAAAATGATATAAATAAAATTGGTTAGTATTTAATTGCCATTGGATATTCTAAGGATCACAAATACAGATGACATTTAAAATAACCACAAAGGACAGTTTAAAATTATCACATTATTATGAGGCAATCACACTTTTGCATCACTGTAGAGGGTGCTGCTTGGATGATGCGAGATAAGAGATGGGCAATTTTTTGAAGGGGAAAGTATGTCTGTGTAAGCTCTCAGTCGTACAGGAGTGGTCCATCGATGAGAAGGTTTCTTCAGCCGTCATCTGTACAAAAGTGTACAGATGACGGCTGAAGAAACCTTCTCATCGAAGGGGAAAGTATACACGTTTCCTATACTACAAAGGGCCCCTATGTACATGCATGTACATTTTCTCTACTGATTTTCCCTGTTTATTCATTTTTCATATTTTGTGGATATTTAAAATAAGACTTTTGCCATACATCTGTTAAGAAAGTGCATGATCTTACATGGCCCACCAAGTTACGCTGAAGAAAAAATGTGGCCCTCAATACTATTTAGTTAAACATAACTGATCGAGATATTATTATTGAAAATATAAATAATATAAATATAATATAAATAAAATACCCAGCAAGTCTTCCACCCTTATCCGAAGAAGTAAATGTTTTGAGTGTGTTACCTGCAAATTGTTGAGAGGCTCCATCTTCATGATGGGGCCCACAGTGTTGAGAGGAAGGACCGCTTCAATACTCTGGTTAGGACCAACTGGGGTAAGAACCTGGAGAGGACCAGCAGGAGCCAAACCAAAACTAAAGCCGGACAGGAGCAAAATAGCGTAAAGGACGGAAATGTTTCCACTCACTGGTAAGACCGAACAAACAGGGTGGTACCTATTTCTGTTGAACTGAATGGCAAAATCAGTCATGACACTCATTGCTTTATTTGTGAGGGTCATCTCCATTTGAACGACCCCAGCTCGACGACCAAACGTGCCTGATATTTCCAGACCCTTAGCCTTCATAGCTGGAAGCCAAAGCTAGAAAAAGAACATTTCGATCAAAAGAAAATCAGCGGTGTTCTCAAGACATTCAAAGCACATATTCTTCATATTCACCGTTTTAGGAGGTACGTAGGCTCCGATTGGCAAACCCACTCCACCACCAAGATCAAACAGGTCATCAAGACCCCCACTTACAGGGGCTGTGAAAGAAGGCGGTCCAGCAGCGGGCGGTGCACCAAAGCCAGCTGTCAACTGCGGGTCAAAAAAACAAAACAGTTGATTGGTGCAAAGACATTCCAAGGTTGAGAAAAATTACAACTACTTACAGCAGGACTGCCTCCAAGGTCTCCGCCAAGCTGGAAAGGAAAGAAAAAGTTGGGTTATTGAGCAGTGCAACATCAAGTGATATTGTGCAGGTCTGAGGTGGTTGCGTTATGAGTGAGCAGTTGCAAGCATGGGCACTAAGGGGGGCAAGTAAGAACATTTTACTGGCCATACAGTACAGCTATGGCTGAGTAAACACTGCTTGCTAAGGGTGGTGAATGTGGTGTAGTGATGACCTCAAACAAGGATAATGGTAAACTATAGAGTGGGGTGCTACTTTAAACAATACACACAGGTAACAGGTACAAAAAAAATCCGTCAAGTCTGGAAGCATTAAGGAAGGCACAGATGAGGTGAACTGGTGGAGTAATCTGGAGGTCACGGTGGTACACTATGGGACAAGAGCGAATTCAAGCCTCTGGCAAGTGAGGTCCTCTGGACCAACCTCAGTTGGGCTGTAATCTGGGGGCGATGGGGTTTGATGGGTGGGCTGTGGTGATTGAGGAGTGTCCCTTCGCAGGGGAACGGGCGGCTGATTGAAAGATGAAGAACAAGAGATGGGGCTCTGGTTCCAACTAAATAGACATTATATCACGGTAACAGATGATAAATGATATGCTTGATTTAAAAGGGACGGGAAAAAAAAAAATCACAGTTGGACAAATTCACTCTAATGCTTAATGGGTCTCAAAATGTTCCCTGGCCTCAGTGTTGTTACCGGCTCAGACTCATCCCCCATCTGTAGGTGCAGCATTGAATAAAGGAGGAAAAATATTGTGACCATAATTTTAAAACGGCATTGTAGTCGCAAACAAAAAAGAAAGACAGCACAGGAGGCAGAAGAAAGAATTGTTAAAAGGCTTTACCAGGCTGTCCAGTCCTCCTCCAAGGAGGTCCATAGCGCCCATCTGCATGGTGGAGGAGGGTGGTGGTGGTGGTCCAGTTGTGGTTGTAGGTGTGAGATCGAGATTGAGCAGATCTCCAAGAAGGTCCTGGGATGGGATGACGGCAGGGGGTGCCTCAGAAGTAACAGGAGCAGAACCGGTGTCCGGACTTTCCACGCTTTCCCTGCTTGCAGAAAGAGTGAGAAAAGTCAAATGTCACCCTGTCCAAAAGAAGCCTTCCAGGGTGAGGTCAGTTAATACTACATTCCTTTAAAACTGTAAGAGCCAACCAAATATGTTCATTTGTCTTTGGATAAACTATGATTCATGTTGATGCTGATGTATAAGTCTATTAGATGATCGATGAGAAGGTTTCTTCAGCCGTCATCTGTACAAAAGTGAAGGTTTCGGACGTTTCGCCTCCTATCCAAGAGGCTTCGTCAGCGAACTAAAGTCTGACTGGTCGTATCGGCCCCATTTATATATCCCTAATGTCCAGACATGGTGGCGCCGGACACAGCTATGATAGGTCCCTACTCTCAGGTTGGGGGGGGGGCAGGGGACCCCTCCCTGTGGCCCCACTGATTGTTCCTACATTCCTGACTAACGACTGGCCTATTACCCCCACTCCCCCCGGCATCACGACAATGGTGGGGTGAGGTTCAATTTGGATCGTTCATACAATAGCCTGCTTAGGCAAAACAGGTTAGGCAACTTTCGCAATGCTGATGAGGGTCGTTATGCTGATGAGGTGATACCGGGGGGAGTGGGGGTAATAGGCCAGTCGTTAGTCAGGAATGTAGGGACAATCAGTGGGGCCACAGGGAGGGGTCCCCTGCCCCCCCCCCCCCCCAACCTGAGAGTAGGGACCTATCATAGCTGTGTCCGGCGCCACCATGTCTGGACATTAGGGATATATAAATGGGGCCGATACGACCAGTCAGACTTTAGTTTGCTGAAGAAGCATCATGGATAAGAAGCGAAACGTCCGACACCTTCAAAGAAGTACAGATGACAGCTGAAGAAACCTTTTCATCGATGGACCACTCCTGTACGACAGAGCTTACACAGATCTATTAGATGATTCATATATTGAAATTTGGATAGATTCTTTTTCGAATCAGTAATTATGTCACAGGTTTCACGTGCATCTCTCTGTGTCTTTGTGTTGTCGTATTGTCTTTCTGTTGTCATATTATTTGTTAGTCTAGTTGTTTTTTTTTTCTTTTGACTTCAAGATGGCGCCGCGACAGTGGCTGCCTTTCCAGAGGCTCATGTATTTTGTTTTTCTACTTTCATTCCTTTCATCACTTTGCTGCTGTGAAATGTAAATTTCTCCACTGCGAGACTAATAAAGGCAAATCCAATCCAATGAATATGTGTTTCAAATTCCATTGTGGTCGTATTTGGAAGTTAATGGGTTCAAGCAAGCATGGAGTGGATACACAGCTCGTTTGTTTCTTTCTGTCTTTATTCACGACATTGTATACTTTTGTCATCCTGAATAAATGTTACTGTTGCTCTAATCCTGAAATAAATGTTGACAGAGAACCAAGGGAACAGTCCAGATTTCCTTGGTTTTCGCTGATCAAGTTGCAGAGGGGAAGCTAGGATTTTATGATTTATTTATTTATTTAAGAATTTACAGGAACCAGGACTACGATTCATCATGTTAATCCAAAAATTTGAAGCACTCAGAGGAATGCAAATGCACTTTATATGTGCTGTGCCTGCAGTGTAATGCTCAAACAAGAGAGTAACTCACGAGCCAGCACTGCCTGGGAGTCTCTTGTGCTGAACACCACGGCTGCCCTCGACAAAAGCGCTGGGTGGCTTGTGATAGACGGAGGCCAGAGTACCAATGTGGCATATGAGCTCCTCCAGCAGTGTGGGTTCAATCAAATCGGTCTCTTCAGAGATCAGAGGCTTCTCCGCCAGAACCACCTCCTTAGCAGCCACCGGGTCAGTGGAGAGCAGACGCCAGTAGATGTAGCCTCGATCCCTAAGGTCTGGATTATCAGAGTCCTGGAGAACAGTACAATAGGGGGGAAACATTCACATTTCCATTTCCATTCAATTAAGAGCAGGTGCTTGAATTACTGGCATGGAACTGGTGTAATCGTACCTGAGTTGCCAGACTGAGGACCTGCTGCACCAGCTCTTGGGTCTCAGTTGGCTTCTTGAGGAACAATTTAACAATGGCTGTTAAAAGCTGCAACTGCACCTGAAGCACAGAATGAAAATAAGCGGAACATTTTTAAACCCCTCCAACAATTACCTGAAATACATTTCCTTCGCCATGAAGAGGGAATTTTACTACCTGACTTTTTTGTTACAACTGCCTTTATTCACAAATATGGCATCACAATAACCTCACCATGCTCAAATTTCTCATAAACAGCAAGCATTTTAGCCAGCTCGAGAAGACTGTGCACAATTAAAGCAATCCCACCAAATTTCCCGAAAGTGACGGTAAGCCCAGGTTGCATATTGACATTAAAATGGCCATCAGTATGCATTCTCATGAACCCACCTGGGTACTTTCATCATGGAAACCCTCCAAAAAGCTCTCAAGTAGTTCATCAGCATTGTCGATACGCTCAGCATACTCCCCCACAATCCAAATCATGGCTGCACGCGCTTCCGGCTCATCCAGCGAGTCCAGGTTTTCACACAAAGTAGCAATCACACTCTCATACCTGCAAATGGCATGAGATGCACTTAAAGGACAACCGACGCCTCCGAACAAGTTGTGTCCATAATTTGTAAGATCACTTCAAATGACTTTGACTGAGCGGATTTTACAAAGATTCCACGGCAGATAGCTATATTTTACGTTTTAAGACTCGCGCTTAATATTCAGGAAGTGTTGTTTTCGAGTTGATGACGATGCCTGACGTGACGTCACGTCTGGAATGCCTCTGACCGAGAAAGCGACACACAATGTCAACAACTGTTGATCTGTGTTGATGGCGAAATTATACGAAAAAAAACAAATAATGCGATGGTGAATTGTTGTGTGTTGCACCAAGACTACTATTTGATACTAGTTGACACAAATTCCCAGCAGAGAAATCAGCCCATTTCCAACAGAGCTTGGGCGCCATCTTGTGCATTTTCTGGGACGTTACATTGGAGTCCTGACGGCTCAAATTGATACGGGAGGACTTCTTTAATCGATTGCAAACATTTATGCTTTCCTCTTCAGAACTATTTGAATCATGTTCATAACTAGATGAGTAACAAGAAAGCATCTTCTCCGAATGTGAAGCCATTGTTTTGATTCTCGAGCAAGGCAAGACGTCTTGGCGTGACGTCAGGAACTGGGGCGGGACTGTCTGAAAATCCACAATTTGCAACTCAATTTGTTGCAGTTTTAGCACACTTTAAGTCATTCTTATTGGTGTTTTGCATTTCACTACAAATATCATACTGTGTGTTTTGGGTATTTTAGATGCGACAAAACGTTTTTCTGATGTCAGTTAGGAAACAAAAAAAGTGACGGCGGTTGTCCTTTAAGGGATAAACCATTTATATGGCAAAGATTGTTCGAATGGGCAAAAATGCTTGAGAATACTTTTGTTGATAATCAGTACAGTACTCTAGTACATAAGTTTTTCAAATTGGTATAACTGTACAGAAATACCACACGTAGATGTGATGATGAAACACAGAAGACTATCACAGCTGTTTTTCAGCGAGCACAAAGACTACATGGACGTATGGTTGACCGCTGTCTGCATATGTCACTACCATTTTTTTTTCAGCGAGTACAAAGACGACATGGCTGTGTGGTTGACCGCTGTCTGCATATGTCACTACTGTTTTTATTTATCTATTTATTTATTTATTTTTCATAAGCGGGGTAAAGGTTTACACCTAGCACAATATTGATTTTCATTTTGGGAGTCCATTCTAAGGTATTTCCAGTTAGTGTTAGCAATAAGACAGCAGACTTGTGTGATTTTGCTTAATATACACCTGTGTTGGTTTTATGTACTGAGTTACAAAAAATGTCAACTGGATGAAGCAAGAAAAAAAAAATTGAGGCAAGTATTTGGGCTCGTTTTAGAAGAATTGTTCACTATTTGCTGCTTGTGGTGAAGTTTGTGGTGAAAGTTGAGCTTGCAATTCACTCCCCCCCCTCCAAAAAATACAAACATTGATTGAGTGACTACACCCATCGCATAAAACTCACAAGTTACTCCTCAAGTCTTACCAGTGTATGTCACACAAATGTAATTGTATGATAATGTGAACTGTTGGAGTTGGGCTCGATTAGGCATGACGAACATCTTAATAGTGTGGAAAATGGCCTGCAGTAAATGGTCAACTCGACTACACACGCATCGAGCGATGAAACGTGACCAGACGGGTACTCTTTGATGGCTCATGATGACCTTCATCATCTTCTGTGCATTAATCGCTTTGCCTTTAATGCAATAAATGGTGTGCAACATTGATTTATAGGATAAGACAAGAAACCCTTAAAGGACAACCAACACCTCCGGACAAGTTGCGTCCATAATTTGTAAAATCACATCAAATGACTTCTACTGACCACATTTTACAAAGATTCCACCGCATATAGCTATGTTTTACGTTTTAAGACTCGCGCTCAATATTCATGCAGTCTTGTTTTCGAGTTGATGACGCTGCCCTAAGTTACGTCAAGGAGGGTAAACTACATAAATAACCCGACGTTGAATTTTTGTGTGTCGCAGGCAATTGCAGTAACACGCATAAAGAAGGTGCAGGTTTCCACGAATTCCTAGCAGACAAATCAGCCCATTTCCAACGGAGCTTGTGCGCCATCTTGTGCATTTTCTAGGCGCTACATTGGAGTCCAGGCGGCTCCAATTGATACGGAAGGACTTATTTAATCGATTGCAAACATTTATGCTTTCTTCTTCAGAACTATTTGAATCATATTCATAACTGGATAAGTAACAAGAAAGAATCTTCTCCAAATCTGATCTCTCTGAAGCCATTGTTTTGATTCTGGAGCAAAGCAGTTTGTGAAGGAATATCCTGGTGTGATGTCATGAACAAGGGGGCGGGACTATCTAAATATTTCCAATTCCGAGCTCATTTTGTGGCAGTTTTGCGACACGAAGTCATTTTTATTGGTGTTTTGCATTTGTCTAAAATTATCAGCCTGCGTGTTTTGGGTATTTTAGATGCTATAAAACATTTTTCTGATGTCACTTAGGTAACCAAAAAAATGGTGTCGGTTGTCCTTTAATTTATATCACAATCGAGAAATTCCCAATTCACTGTAGCAAAGTTATCAAAGGAAGAAATAAAACATCAACATTTAGGAGCTGCTGTAAAGGCACCCAGTCTCGTGGTGCTGTCTTCAAGTCAAAATAACAAAAAAATAAATAAAACAAACTTAATAGGCTAATGGGGGAGGGGGTTGTTAATTCATTCAGTGCCAGATGTGAAAAATTTCCAGGGTTTTTGTCAAGTCTAAGACTCTCTTCTTTCAACAGAAAGTCAATTCCTAAATTATATGGGTCTGGAGTTATACGAGCTTGAAATGATGGTGACTGTCTAATATACAATGCTTTCATCACTTTGCTGCTGTGAAATGTAAATTTCTCCACTGCGAGACTAATAAAGGCAAATCCAATCTAATCCAATCCAATACATATTAATTGGTTTATATACCGCTTTAACAACATCTAAAGCTAGAACAAAGTGCGAACATGGAAAAAAAGGAAATGGCGCCCCTTTTGGAAAATAAAAAAAACATTGCCAGAGGCCATGGCCAGCGTTTAATCGGCACCCAAGCATGAAAAATGGCACTCTACAATTCCCAAATAAATCCATGAATGGCAGTGAACGAGTTAAGGTTGGTTGTACGTCAAATAGACGCTTTTTTTGTGGCCTAAAAACACCCAATAAAGAGCAAGATTATTGTAATTACATGAAATTTTCTTGACGTTGTTTGAAAAATTAACTGTGCTTGTTAATAATGTCAAACAGCAGTTCGCTTTCTAGCGCTGAGGATGGTGTCTGTCATTGGCTTTATGGGCTATATCTATTTGTTATGTGCTTTGTTTTATTGTTTTTATTGTAAAGTGTCCTTGGGTGTTTTGAAAGGCGCTTGAAATAAAATGTATTATTATTATTATTATTTATTTGATAGCCAACAATTTGCACCAGCTGTTCTGAAAGGAACATCGATGTATTTTGTTCATATAAAGAGTTATGGTGTATGAAGAGTTTTGAAACAGAAATTCCGACAGCCCGAGTCATTCGTCGTTCTACTACATGTTTCACTTTTTATCTTCTGTTTATGTGCGTGCTTGCGGGTGGTGGGTGATTTTAATAACCTGAATCATTTTCAGTTACATTGTAATATTTTGAAATAAATGATTGATCGAAATGCATTGCACCGCATTTTGATTTATTCATGCCTTCACAAACACCTTTATTGCCATGGAGAGAATTAAAAATGGTAAAACTTCCAATTCACAGTAGCAAGGTCGCTACTTGTCACAAGACGGTAATCGTAAAAAATAAAATCACAGGAGGGAGTGCTTTGCAATAATGGATTATAGTGACTCTGCTACTGATATGGTAGGTGGATTATACGTGGAGTGACAAGTTCTGATGTTCTATGAGGCAGTAAAGGTGTCTAACTGTGATTTATGATTGGATGAGTTACTCAGGCGGCGTGACTGGACGAAGGAAGAGGAGCTTGCTGGCCTGTCTGTGGTGTGAAGGCTTGACTGAAACACAACCTTGATGTTCTGTTTTGGCTAACATTCACCATTAATTTTCAAAAGAAAGCTTGCTGGTTAAGCAATACCTCCAACATTAATGACCCATCAAGTGTTGCACTGTGCTGTTGCACTTTATGTACCGGTACCGTAAAGATAAAGAGGAAAAACCTATCCAAACCCAACTGGCTACTTACTTGTTTGGGTACTTGCGAAAGATATCCTTGATGACCACAATGGCCTCCTGCACAACATAGTTGACTTTTGTCTGGATGAGGTCAAGCAGCGTACTGACACAGCGCTCTGCGGATTGCTAATGACAGAAAAGAACATAAATAATCATGACATGGCCACAAGCCCGATACAATAACAGTGTTTATGTGTTTCAATGTGAGAATAATGCTTATTTTATCAAGGTTGTAAACATTAATACATTCAAAATGACATAAAATATTGAAATTTGTGCATCTAGCTGACCCACTGTAACTTTGCGTGGGAGAAACGAACTTGTGAAATATCAATATCGAGATATATATCAACAATAACTCAGGATCGTTTCCAGTGAGGGTCGGGCTCTGCCAAGGCTGCCCTTTCTCACCGATTCTGTTCATAACCTTTATGGACAGAATTTCCAGGCGGGGCCGAAGCGTTGAAGGTTTCCGTTTTGGGGGCCTCAGTATAGCATCTCAGCTTTTTGCAGATGATGTAATACTGTTGGGGCCTTCAAGTGGAGCTCTCCAACTCTCTCTCTTGAGCGTTTCGCAGCCAAATGTAAAGCGGCTGGCATGAGAATCAGCACCTCCAAATCTGAGACAATGGTTCTCAGACGGAAAAGGGGGGAGTGCCCTCTCCGGGTCGGGGAGGAGATCTTGCCTCAAGTGGAGGAGTTTAAGTATCTGAGAGTCTTGCTCACGAATAAGGGTGTAAGGGAGCGAGAGGTCGACAGGCGGATCGGTGCGGCGTCTGCTGTGATGCGGACTTTGTACCGATATCTCGTGGTGAAGAAGGAGCTGAGCCAAAAAGCAAAGCTCTCAATCTACCGGTCGATCTACATCCCAACCCTCATCTATGGTCGCGAGCTATGGGTTGTGTCAGAAAGAACGAGATCCCGGATGCAAGCGGTCAAAATGAGCTTTCTCCGTAGGGTGTCCGGGCTCTCCCATAGAGATAAGGTGAGAAGCTCGGTCGTTCGGGAGGGGCTCAAAGTCGAGCCGCTTCTCCTCCACGTAGAGAAGAGCCAGATGAGGTGGCTCGGGCATCTGATTAGGATGCCCCCAGGACGCATCCATGGTGAGGTGTTCCGAGCATGCGCCACTGGCAGGAGACCCCGGGGACGACCCAGGACACGCTGGAGAGACTATGTCTCCCTACTGGCCTGGGAACGCCTCGGGATCCGCCAGGATGAGCTACTACCCTACTGAAGCTGCGGCCCCTGCGACCCGACCCCGGATAAGCGGCAGAGGATGGATGGATGGATGGATGGATGGATGGATGGATGGATGGATGGATGGATGGATGGATGGATGGATGGATGGATGGATATATATTTTTTAACTCCTGGGCGGTTTTCCCAACTAAACTACTGGGTAATCATTACCAATCAAGCCACAAGTAAAATTAATGAAAGATTACTTTAAACACCAGGGCTATCTTATAAAGAGCATGTTGTACTTAAAATAGTACAATCGATTGCATTCATATTACTATCTTACCTCTACTTTAATAGCACAGCGTCCAATGGCTCTAACAGCTTTACGGACAAAGTCTACATCCACCTCGGTGGCATATTCCTTCAATTCAGCGAGCACCTGCAGCAAGGCAAATAAATCATCAGGATACAAGTTTGTCCACACACAGGACAATATGAAAAAGGCTTCAGTATTATTGGTAGTAAATACCTGGGCAATGTTGGCTTGAGATGCCAAGCGGATCATGATGTCCAGTTTCTCCAGTTTGACATAAATCGGGTCATTGTATTTCACAAAGAAAACCTTCATCTCATGTTTCAAGATTTCTGGTCTGGAAGGTAAACATTTATTATTTTAACCATCTGACAAACATGTAACAAAACATCTACACCAGGGGTGTCAAAGTCATTTTTTGCCGCGGGCCACATTGTAGTTATGGTTTCCTCTCGAGGGCCGTTATGAATTTGGGGAACCCATTAGAATGTTTAAATCCCCTCAAATATTACATATAGAGCACGCAGCAAATTAATGAATAACTCGTTTTCAAATCTGAAGTCAAGAATAATGACTTTTATTGTGGTTGACATCCAAAAATATGAAATTTTGGCTCAGATTTTAGCAATCATCATGGAATTTAACAAGTTTGATTTGCTTTCACGGGCCGAAAAAAATTATGTGGCGGGCCGGATTTGGCCCGCGGGCCTTGACTTTGACACCTGTGATCTACACACACAAACAATAATAAGACCAACTTGTTTAGTATATAGATGTGACAAAAAGACAGTTGACAGACTTACCGTCTTTGTACGATGAGGTTGATGTTTCTCAATGCTACATATTGCAACTCTGGCTCAGCAGAGAGAAGAGTAACCAGTGGAGGGGCAAGCTTCTTCAGTAGGGTTCCATAGTAGTCTAGGTCTTTGGGTAACATCTCCATGAACTTCATGAGAACTTTTACAGCCGATAACACCACAGCAGAATTTGCATGAGAGAGCCGGGGGGTGACGCGCTCACAGATACTGGCAAAATAAGGGGATAATGGATGAAATATAAGGTGGTGAGAATGGAAGAGATAGGATGGATGTTGTGCAGTCCTCTTACCTTTGGGATTCTCGGTCATCTCTTGGTGTGTAATTGGCCAGGCAGTCCAGAATGAAGATCTGTCCCCACTCCGTACACTCATTGAGAGCTGTTAGTAACTTGTTGATGGTTTGAGGGTTGAGGTCCAGAAGATTGCTGTTGGGATGAGATTCTGCAATCTCCGAAAGTGCTGCCACTGCATTTGCAACCACCTGAACATGAAGCATTGAAGTAACATCAGTACTAATACTCCACTGTAAATTTACACTGTAAATAAATTTCTCCACTGTGAGACTAATAAAGGCATATCCAATCCAATCCAATCCAATACGTAGCCAATGCTGACCAGCATGCCGGTCTAATTAAGTTGTACCATAGGGTTTGAGTCGGAGATAAGGTCTTTGAGGGTGTCCAGGAAGCCTTGGTCCTCCACAAGCTGTGCGTTGATATCATGGAGTTTGGCGACACATACAGCTGCCGTCTTCCTCACATAAGGGTCTTCATCTTTTAAACACTTTCTTAGAGGCTCGCACAAGTACTCAGTGATCTTGTCCACACGGATGCAGCCCATGGTGCGAACGGCCAGGGCTCGAATTAGGGGATTTGGGTCTTCACAGTCCTGCATAGTTAAAAAAAATAGTATCAAATGTTAATTGTTATTTTGCTTACAACTCATTTTTTCCAATTATTTGAGGGAATACTGCAAAACCTATATTTCATCATCCATTTATTCTGGATATGGACAAGTTCTATTACGGAAAAATAGATTACACAGATAATGGTCATATACCTTAACAAAGGTGTTAACAGCCATAATGGCCATGTCTGGCTGACTCTTAGCATAGTTCATCAGATAGAGGTAGACCAGCTTTTTCAGTTCCAAGTTGTCTGTCTGCATGCAGTTCACAACATCTGGAAACAGGGCACTAAAAGGGCAACAACGTATTGAATGTTAGCGCAGAATAAACATGGAGAGTAATCATCAACCGGTCATCAATGGCTTACCTGACATCCTTGCCAACGGTCATAGATGCAATCACTTTCTTCACTGCCTCTTTCTTTTTCTCTTTTTTATCACTGTTCAACTCAGCCTTGAGCTCAAATATTTCACCTGCATTAATAAAAACGTCAAGAGATAATTTGAACATCATAGAATTAACAAGTACTTAACAGTTCAACACCCTTGCACAAGGGACTGGGTGCTTGTGTGGAATTTAATACAATTTCAACTTGAGAAGCAGTTTGAAGAATTGATCAGCTGGTTAAAGTAAAGTAAATATTAGAAAATATGCCCACATTTGTTCAGATTTTCATTGGTACAGTACAGTTTTTTTTCAAAATGTATTTAGTTACTTGTTTTAACCATTTACATATGACAAATGAACAAAAACAGATCCCGACCTTTTTTGGTGGTGGTGAAGTACTTTGAGTCTGTCATCTTGGATCCAAATTGTCGGTTCTCCTAAAACCACAAACAAAAAAGATGAACCTTTATCTTCTAGTATGAAAAAAGCAACAGCAAAAATTAAAAGTGCAAGCAAAGGAAAATTAAAGGACTTCCTGTCTTTTGGAAAACCACAGATCCAACAAAAAGAAGCACAATGGATTTTGCTGCAGAAGGCAAAACATTTTCCAAGGCAGGTCAACAGTCATACTGATTGAGTTATGCGTTAGCCACATTATAAGTGCCATGCACGCTGGGTCCGAGAGAACAGTAATTTCACCTGCGCTGCATGTCATGCATATTAGCATATTTGACAATAAAGCTGACTTTGACTTTGATAATAATAATAGGTTTGAGTAAGCTCTCAGTCGTACAGGAGTGGTCATCAAAAAATGTAAAAATAAAATAATAATAATAATAATAATAATAATATATTTCATTTGTGTCTTTCAAAACTCTCAAGGACACTAGAGTCACATAAGATTGTTTTCCTGCAAACGCCACAAAAGAATAATCCAACCTAATGTTTCGTCAAAAGCCATAGAACGAAGTAAGAGTTTTAAACATTTAAACAACGTTTTAAAAATGTTTAAAAGTGACTCCACATTGCTGATCCCGTGCTTACGTACATACTCTTATTGTATGAGTTTAAATGTTTTTTTTTTCTCGAAAATAACAACTCAGATTCGAAATAAAATTCTATTTGATGTCGTAAATAGTTGCAAGCACTCGGCAACTTTTGACAACAGGTACTGACGCATGCAGCGACAAAATTGATGTCTTGCCAGGTTGTATCTTGTAACATTATCTATAATAATAAGATGCTTCGAGGAAAAGACATCCTGACATCAATTATTTAGCAAGCAGTAATCGTCAGGAGTGGCTGTTGGCCTCAAGTTAACCAAGTACGAGACTGTCGAGCGAGCTACTTTGCAAAGCCGCGACCGATGACAGATACCACGTCAAAACTGACACCAAACTGCTCGTCCACGTTTTAATAATTTTCGAACTTGCGTTAGGTGTCATTGACGCGAACTGACGCTGTTAAATGTGCGAGAGATAGCACAAAACGGGGCGCGAGTATCGAGCTAACGCGATAGCATACCAGGCTAGACGCCTGGTAATCCAACAAGGAGAGACTTTTGAGAGGAAAAAAAAATTGAACCGACAAGTTCCTGTGTTCTGGGTCGCAAATGAAGTTACGCCCTCTTGCCAACTACTTACGCAAAGTTGGTTGGCCCATTCCTGCATGCTTATGGTGAAATGAATGAGAGTTGCTAAATGCTAACGTTAGCAGCTCCTGCTACTGCTGTGCGGCTGTCAGTGTCAGGTAGCCACTTCTTCAACGGGCTCGGTTGAAGCATGACCTTCTAAGTACAGGCTTAAGGAAGCTTTGGCTGGGATAGTTAAGATCTTAATCTGTCGGCCTATTTTAAAACGCATACAGCGAATTAGTACGCACTTTGGAATAAAAAAAAAACCTACACCGTCTACACAATATTTTTGGCGAAACATCTTACCGTGAGAGGCGTAGGAAGACCTGTGCGCTGGTAATAATGATGATGATGATGATGTTTGCCTTCGTCTCCTCCCACTCGGTACACTTCCGTCTTCTCACAAAAATAACGTTGTAAACACACACGGAGATCCGTATTTTCAAATCCGTTTCTCCTCAGAGGGGTAGCTGGACCCTATCACAGCTGTCTTCCTGCAGTAGTTGGGGGACATCCTGAACCAGTTGCCAGCCAGTCGTAAGGCACACAGAGATGAACAACAACCCACGCTCATACTCAAACCTCAGGACAATTTAGAGTGTTCAATCAGCCTTGCATGCATGTTATTGGAACGTGGGAGGAAACCGAAGTAACCGGAGAAAACCTACACAGGCCTGTGGAGAACATGCAAACTCCACACAGGGATGCAAGTGCTGGAATTGAACTTGGAACCTGTGCACTGTGAGTTCGACATTGGCATTCACGGTTTATGATGCACCAGGTGAGATTTCTGCATGACAAGGAAATAAAAAAAAGAGCCACAACAAATCCCACATGACCACTCCCCAATGAACTCATAATTATGAGAACTCTGCATTTAAGATTGATAACTCAAAACAGCATTTTAGCATCTGAATGCCTCAAATTTGTGCAATAAATAGAATGGTTTACTCTTCAAGTTATCAATAGCTTTTACTTCATTGTGGAAAATCTGTACACGTGAACAATATACTGTATTCGTCCACCTTAAGAACTGTAAAGGAAAAAATAAGGAGCAACAATAAGACGATAAGTTCTTAAAATTCAGAAGGAAAGTTTTTATTCCAAGAACAACAGCATTTTCGCCCTCCAAAAAAAAAACTCAGGATGCTATTGCAGATTTTTGTACATTAAAATTTGACCAGTAGTGCATTCAATGGATTGACTCAAATGAAAAAAAAAATATCATAGAAGAAATTTGTAACATTCAAATTTTGCTGGTTGGGGCAGACAAAAAAACACAACTTTTTTGGGGAGTGGGGTGGGGTCGAGATTGATAGCCCAGACTAACTCCATTTGTTTTGTACGGCTAAAGTTTTATGAAGCCCAAATAAAAGTATGTTTGATGAATCCATGGAGAAATACTCAATTTAGAACTTTTAGGTGTTATTAAAAACATACATCTGTCAAACCCCTACTAACAAATTAAACTTTTCCTAATAATGTTGTGTCTTTGAATTACTCTGAGCTAAAAATCAATATTGATCAATAATAATTGTGACAAATAAGGCTCTCATTTTCCTTCAAGACGTTTCATTGACAGTACCTTGCCCAAAGATGCCACACAAGTCTAATGAAACATCACTTTATAAATAAATAAATAAGACCGGCAATAATCTCCCACCCCCCACAACACCCCACTTTAATCCTATTCATAGAGTATGTACACAAATACAGTCCTTTTCAGCCGAGTCAGTGTCAATTCCCTGCAATGTCTCCAGAGATGATATTTTTGTTCAAAAGTATTTTGAGACATGAAATAAAAAGTCGTGTTTTCTTTCATCATTTTGTAGCTTTGTCTGTAGGCATCCGACACAACAATTCTCTCTTTTTTTCCTTAATAAAATGACTTTTATATTTCAGACTACAGTACAGTATTTAAGCAGAGGCTTGAGTTATAGTCATTTGTTACCAATCAAATGTTATCATACTGCTCAAAGACGCTTTCAATCACATGACAACAACATTGATCATTTGGGAATGGAAATACGGGTACTCTACATCTTTCCACTAGAAAAGCTCTTCCAATGCAGTGTTTCCCAATTTGCTGAAACAGGGTTTATTCTTCCTTGGGAATTTTCATAACTAATCAAAATTATGGATTCGGGTATAAGAATTGATAATGATCTTTGCAATTTTCAACATCCTTATTCAATTGCTGCAATTTAATTCACAATGAATAATGTGTTAGGAATTTTAACATAAACATTCAAAACCTTGTGAAAACATTGTATGTAAGGCAAAGGGAACTGTCAAGGCATTTCACCACCCAAAATTGCATAGCTAAGGC
This sequence comes from Hippocampus bargibanti, assembly GCF_051943395.1. NCBI lineage: Eukaryota > Metazoa > Chordata > Actinopteri > Syngnathiformes > Syngnathidae > Hippocampus > Hippocampus bargibanti. Next base: position 16,892,381 of record NC_142737.1, on the reverse strand, counting down.
AGCTCAGGACTTAGTACAGCCAATATTTACATTATATTCATTGCATTCTTATACACAAACCAAGCCCACGAGCCTAAGCGGGCACCTACCAGTTTATTTACACATTCATTTTCTCCTATGCAACTGAAATCTGTACATGTGAGGATTCTTAAGTAGTTTGTCAGAGGCCACAACTCCACATTTTTGTCAGTGAAAATGACAACAATGCAATATAACCTTCATTGACCCACAGACGATTATGAAAAAGATCCAAAGAGAATCAAACCCATATAGATTATGTCGATTGTAGAGTGTCAAAGACGACTTCTGGTTGGGTAAATTTAACTTGCAAGGCCGTGGCAAACCACAAGAGGGCACTGATTAAATTGACTGGGTTTTTTTTTTCTTGTTTAGAAAACAAATGCAGCTTTGAACCTCTGGCACTTGACCATGCCCCTCCATTGGGCACATGGCAGCGCATGTGCGCTCTCTAACCCTCTGTTACGTTTCAAGCAAAAAACACCTTATTATTGGCAAAAAGTTCCCCAAGCACGCCTTAAAAATAATGTCAGTAAAATACATGTTCAACACCATTCCTTTGGTAATAAATGATTTGGCTGGAGTGCAAAATAAAAGCAATGTGACATGCAATAAAACAGTCAATAGCTCAGTCCAATGTATGTGTAGTTTTTTTTTTTTACACAGTAGTCAAGAGTAAGGACAACAGCCACTTGGTGTCATTCCCTACAGCTCTGTGCTACATGCAAGCTTCGGTGTCCAGGTTTCCTGACTTTCCAGAGAAGGTGCAATCCGTGTTGCCCATGGCAGGAGAACAAGGTTGAGGATGAACCACATCTTGGTGTAAGTTGTTGCAAGTAAGACGGCGAGAGTTATGAGGGGACATGGGTGTCTCGTGAACCTGGGCGTCTCTAAAGCTGACCAGTGTGGGGATTCGGGAGGGGTTCATTGACGGGCCATTGTCAGCACGAGGCCTCATTCTGGTAGCAACTTTGTGTTTGGAAATAAGAGATATGCCGTCCAACTTCTTTTGTTCTTTGTGAGTGTGTAGTCCTTCTCCCCCTGTGTTTCCATTGGTGGTCAGAGGGCAGGTGGAGGGGGGAGATTCAGAGTGGGACTCGCTTAGGCTGAAGCACATTGACGAGTTTTCGCTGGAGGAGTCCTGAAAAGAGCAATCCTCGGATAGGGGCAGGGGGACAAGTGAAGGACAGGCCTTAGGGGAAGGGAGTTCATCACTACCATCACTATTTTGTACATCATATAGTAAGTTTGGCTGATGAGTCCCTTGAGGAACATCTGCTGCTGAGTTTTTGTGCCATTCATTATCTTGTTGACACCCATGGTCTCCATTCATATTTTTACAGTGAACAGTTTGAGGCACAACCTGATTCACGAGCCGGTTAGTGTTTCCAGGACAGGAAACGGTTATTTTCTGTCCCATGTAGCTCGAGATGGCTGGGAGCTTTTTGAGACCAGCCCCATGCTCCTTCCAGTGTTCGGCCTCCCTTTGGCCAAAGCTGTGTCCATGAATTAAGTTCAAGGGGTCTTCTAAGGGAAAGGGGCAGGGGTTAGCCCTTTTGGACTCCCTGAGTTCTGGCAGGGCTCTTATCCTTGCACCAACATTCAGGGAGGAAGAGGAAGAGTTAGAGGACGAATAAGCAGAATCTGTGATATTAGAATCAGTGAGGACCGGTACTGAATGGGTTCTGGAACCATGCTGGCCCGTTGCTCTACTCGACCCTCCTCTGGCTTGTTGTGTGTTAGCTAAATACTCCGCCTCAAAGCTGCGATACAGATCCTGCTCTCTCTGTGGGTCCAAAGTTGGTGGCATCTGGAAGCCAGGGCCCAGTCCTTCCTCTTCAAAATCCTGACGACCCAGACCAGACCAGGTTCTACTGAGGCCTCGTCCATTTGTCCGAGTGCTCTGGGATGACCGAGGCAGAAGGGCAGCATGAATGTGGGAATTCCGGGGTAAGGAATGAGGAGACCGACGTCCTCCCGAAGCGACTGGGGGTAGCGGTCTTCCCCTTGTTGCGGAAGGTAAGCGAGGGGGTCTGGGAGTGGTTATTGCCTTCTTGCTAGGACTGTTGTTATTGTTGGTTTGTACTCCTTTAATGGGTGAGTTGGAGCAAGAGGCTGACTGCCTCTTGGACAACACCCCACCTATCCTGGGAGACGACGGTGGCAGTTGTTTATTGCGAGAGTCTTCTCGTCTCTCTGCCGCTTGACTGGGACCAGACCCCGGTATGGCTTCACTGGACCGAGTATGGCTGAGTAACTTACTCTGGCTGTGCGAACGAGGAGCATGTAGCCTTCTGGGACCTTCGTTCCCAAGAGATCTGCCTCTTTCCACCCGTGCATTTCGAACTCCATCGGGTGCCTGAGGTTGGTTCGGTTTCAATGCGGAAGCGATCACTGAGCGTTCCCGAGATTGGCTACGCGCACGGGGCAATGAGCTGCGCGGTGTGTTCTGATTTGCAGGCCTCTCAATCACATGCTTGCCCTCCTTTCGATTGACAAGTAAGACAACTTCTTCACTTGAGCGGTGTGATGTCCCACTCAGAGAGAGACGTCCACCTCCTCCTCCTTTGGAGGATGCGGTCGAAGAGTCACTGTCTCCAGAGAGACGTCTGGTCACCGGCAACATCGTTTCCCTGTTCCTGAAACACGAGAAGGGGAGAGGCATTTACATTTCCAAAACACACAATGTGTGATAACTACTCACATTTGTTTTTTCATTATTTTTTTCTGAGTTATCTTTCAAGGAAGCGACACACTCTGCAACTTTTCAAGTGACAAATTTCCAAAAGTTCCCTAATAGAGCACGATTGGTGACAACCTGACTGAAGAGAGAATGTCCAACAGGCCCTGAGCTCAGTGTTTCTCCGTACAGTGGGCTGTGACTGCCAAGGGGATTAGAGTCAAGATGAGAACAAGTGAGAGGATTAGAACAAAACACAGTTCTGCTATTTCTCAATTAGGCACTGTTCCACTGTAATGCACCAGTGGGACCATCTACTCTGATTGTACTCTTAATGTTCACTTAGAGGAGGAAGTAAGCAAAGGATGATAAGTAAAGACTGCGTCGTCCTTGTAAGTGTATGCATACAATGTGCATCTTCTGTTATTGTGCATGATCAGAAACAGACAAGTAAACTCAAAGTTGATGGTTTCCTTTATTTTACTTATTTTACAAAATGTTTATTTCCATTATGTTGTCATTACATCACTGACGATTGCTTTAATACACAGGTGTCAAAGTCAAGGCCTGAGGGCCAGATCTGGTCCGCCATATGATATTACTCGGCCTGTGAAAGCAAATCAAACTTCCATTAAGCTTTCTACAGTCCAAACCAAAATTTCAAATTGTCCATATGTATAATTATAGTCATTATTCTTGACTTCAGATTTGAAAACTGGTCATTCATCAATTTGTTGTGCGCTCTGTGTGTAATATGTGGAGGGGGAAAAACATTTTAGTGGCTTCCCTAAATTCATAATGACCCTGAAGAGGAAATCATAAATACAATGTGGCCCGCGGCAAAAAAAAAAACTGAGTTTGGCACCCTTGCTTTAAAACAACAACTTAAAGGACAACCGACGCCTCCGGACAAGTTGTGTCCATAATTTGTAAAATCGCTTCAAATGACTTCTACTGATTGTATTTTACAAAGATTCCACCGCATATAGCTATATTTTACGTTACGTTACGTACTGTCGCAGTCCTTTCATCACCTCAATGCATTTTGCGGCACTTTGTTTGGTCTGAAAACCTCATGTTGATCCGTGTTGATGGCGAAATTAGAAAGAAAACACATAAATAACGCAATGGTGAATCGTTGTGTGTGACACCGAACAAATATTTGATATTCGCTGACAAAATAGCCAAGGAGATCAAATCAGCTCCTTTCCACAGATCTTTGTCGCCATCTTGTGGGTGAGACATTTCCCCCCAATGTTGCCTCAAAATGACACGAAATAATTTCTTTAATCGATTGCAAACATGTATGCTTTCCTCTTCAGAACTATTTGAATCATATTCATACCTGGATGAGTAACAAGAAAGCATTTTATCCGAATCTGAAGCCATTGTTTTGATTCTCGAGCAAGGCAAGACGTCTTGGCGTGACACCACGAACAAGGGGGCGGTACCTTCTGAAACTGGCCACTTACGGTTTCAAATTGAAGTAGTTTTTAGACACTTAAAGTCATTTTTATTGGTGTTTTGCATTTGACTAAAAATATCATCCTGCGTGTTTTGGGTATTTTAGATGCTATGAAACGTTTTTCTGATGTCAGCTAGGAAACAAAAAAAGTTATGTCGGTTGTCCTTTAAACATTCATAGGAAATGAACACATGTCCAAATTTGGTCATTAGCGGCAGAAAGCAAGCCCACCTGTTGACCCAGTTCCCCAGTTAGCTTTCCACAGTTGTCGAGGGATAGTAGGCTGATTCCAATTTCTCTCGTCTGGAATCCAGCACCCACTCAGAGTTAATTTGAAAGTGCTCTGGACTTAACATCGAGCGAGTATCATTTCTAAATACAGAACATTGACCTTGTACCAAAATAACGACATCATTATGTCTAGAATGGTACTTTCCCACTGATGTATGAATTGAACCAAATGTCTTAGGCCTTAATTCTCTTGAAGCAACAGACAAGTGCCGGGCGGACAATGCTGCTAATCTGGCTTTGTCACTACTATTTAATCATGAACATCCAAATTCTAAAGCACATCAGTTTTTTTGTTTGAGTCAAGCATGGGCTGAAATGATCTGGTCATCTTTCATATATTCACTTAAGTGATAGAAACGGACCAGAGGGACAAAGCGCTGAGAAAGAAAAGAATGCCAAAGTGTATTTATGTTTTAATGTTTTCCACTAGAGAGTGCTAGAGAGTAGTTGTCTGAGGAGGATTTATCAAGGCAATGTCACCTGAGATTAGATAAATCTGCTCTGGTCTAATCTAATCTGCTTCCTGGCATTTGCACTTGTGCATACGTCAAATTCTTTTTTTTTCTCGTCAGCCCTTCCAGGTGGCACAAAAAACAAGTGGCAAAAGTAACTGTGGTGCATGTGTGAAAAGTTTTCTTTTTTCACATCTTTTTATTTATCTGGCTATCTAACTGGCTTCCTAGCGAGCTAGCTATTTGCTGTCTATTAGCTATCTAGCTGGCTATCTATTAGCTAGCTTTTCGCTAACTAGCTAGCTTTGCATCTATTTGAGTTATTCCGGGTTGAGTGAACGCTGGCGTGTGGATGCCACTGCTCACCCACAGAAAAAAAACTTATCCTGTGACCGTAAAGAGTTTAGAAAGGCGCTTATCAATTAAATGTATCCTTATTCTTATTCTTATTCTTATTCTTATTCTTATTCTTATTCTTATTCTTATTCTTATTCTTATTGGGGCGGCCCAGTTGTCGAGTGGTTCGCACAGTGAACAAGTCGTGAGTTCAAGACCATGTCCGGCCTCCCTGAGTGGAGTTTGCATGTTCTACCCGGGCCCACGTGAGTTTTCTCCGGGTCCTCCGGTTTCCTCCCACATTCCAAAAATATGCATCACCCTAATGACAGGCTGATTGAACACTCGAAATTGTCCGTAGGTGTGAGTGTGAGAGTGTATGGTTGTTTTTCTCTGTGTGTCCTGCGATTGGTTGGCAACCAATTGGTTGGCAACCGGTGTGCTAACCACTCGACTACCGGGCCGCCTATTATTATTAGTAGTAGTAGTAGTAGTAGTAGTAGTAGTCGTAGTAGTACTAGTAGTATTAAAAAGTCAAGTCAAAGTCAGCTTTACTATCAAATATGCTAATATACATGAAATACAGCACAGATGAAATTACTGTCCGCGTGCCAGGCACTTATAACTGACTTTGGCAAACATAATAAACACGAAAACACCATAACCTGAGAGTGATTGCTTCTGTTTCATGTATGAACTTTCATGCACACTGCGTAGACACGCACACTCACCTCAGCGGGTTGAAAGCTCGAGGTTCCGAGCGATCTCTGGGTGGTCGTGGAAGACCAGTACGTGGCTCAGGTTCAGGAGGGGCAGAAAAGTTCTGAGGGTGGCTTGGCCTTGTGGAAGCGTTCGATGGGGCACAAGGTGTGGATGATGAGGGCTCCGGCGGACGTCTGTCGGGTGGTTTGTAAGGCGCCATGCCATCGTTTCGCCAGTGTGGACCAGGACTTGTTGAGCGGGAAGAATGTGCACTGGAGGACTTACTCTGGCCTCCCTGACTTTGGCCACTGGCCTTCGCCTGATGGTACCGGTGGGCTACAGGGTGACAAGTGGACAGAGTTTCATAACAGAAGCCTAACAAGGACAACCCAAGTTTTTGGATTTCAAAAGGAAGACTACATGCTTATGGGACTGCTTATGGGACCGTGTTCAAGGTTGACTGAGGTTGTTAGTCATGCAACTCTGACTAAAAGTAATTGCAGCTTGCATCAGCTGTACAGAAGACCATGATGTCATTATTTCAGAAAAAGTTGGGACCAGCTTCTCAGAAGTTATTGCCATGCTAAATGTCGGCACTTTCAGGTAGTTGTAGCGGTTATAGCACATTTTCCATTGCAAACCTGGATGAATGTGGTCATTTTTTGGCTCATGTCCAATGAGTCAGAGGTCAAAATGAAATAGAAGGCGTATACACAAAGCTGAATAACAGCAATGAATGGATCCGTTTTGAATTTCCACTCATGTGTCATTTCCCTCACTTTTACGGTGTCCACACCTTGTCCGAACACAGCTCACAATTGGGAATGATGTGTTTCAAACTTTAGACTGTGTTTCAAACTAAAACTGAGCAATATACTACAAATGTTGTTGAGTAAAGGAACTGACGGACAAAAGCAAAGTGAGCTCACCAAAGGCAGCACAGCGACATGGATCATGCTTGTCCAAATAGTGCTCCAATGTGTCCCAGCCCCCCCCAACACGTACCATCACGTGGGTACGAAGGACCTAAAGCGGAAACAAACACAAAACAAAATAAAACAAAGTATTAGCAGACAAACAAACAATCACATGACCAAATAAGGAAATGCTAAACCATGTATTGCAGCACAACAGTCAATAGCTATGCAAATTCTACAAGTGAGACAGCTTGCCGAACCTGTTACATAACATCTAGATGCCCCCCTCTCTCGCCCGCCCCGCACATCTCCCCTCCTTTCTCCTCCATCACGCTCAGCTGCCATCATTAATAGGGCTGTTCATTGCCATGCCAACTCACAGTTAAACCGAAAAGGTAGCATCATAAAAAGCGTTATAAAGACTTATTTCAGCCTTTTGCATTCGTCTAGTTTGACACTCCCTCAGTGGGCAGTGTGGTTAAATTAGCATGGCAAAAACCCACCCCCGCTGTCCTCTCTGGGAATTTAGTTGTCAGAAAATGGAGCGGGGAAATGAGGGTGTTTTGTCCCTAACAGGGGTGGGGGGGGGGGGTCACGGATATGTCACTTTCTCCTCTCCTCTGCTCTGTGAGGCACCCACATCCACAAGATCAGAGTGAAGAGCTGCACTCCCTCCAGGCAGAAGCTGTCCTGACTGAAGCAGCACGCTCTACTTGATGCGATCCGCCGCACCGCCCCGTCTAGTGTTGTGTAATAGGTGCTGCCAGCCACATGTTTTAAAAGGTCGTACCTGGCTCTCCGAGGCCGGCCGGGCCTGCGACAATCCATCAGGGTACATCTTTTTATCCTGGCCCAAAATTTATTTTGGGCTCATCACGCGTGGCATGGCATCTAATCACCGGTCCCAAATCGTGGTCAGGGAGAGGCCACAGACATGACCCCACCTTCTAATATGTTTTCCCGTCAATCCACTCGTCTCTTCATCTAGCTCACTCTGCCCCCCCTGCACGATGATGCGTCAAAACAGCTGATCTGCTTATCTTTGTCAGAGCATAAACTGCTTACTCTCAAGTGATTTTGATGTCAACAGTACACATAACAGAGTTATTATTTCACTTTTGTTAGATGTTAAAAGTACACATGAAACAGTAGAATGGCTCAAAGGCCATCACATGAAATCAATTATTAGGAATCATTCTTTTCACAACATGTTATCTTAATAGTCACATGAAAGGCGCTAGGATCCCAAGACCTTGTGGCCAGGATAAACGTTATCGAAGATGGATGGGTTTGTTTTTAATTTACTTGTTGGACACTCGAGAATTTTTAACATGTATTCTCATTAACAGTGTGAATTGCATTTAGACTTGCATGATATTCTCCACTGTGAGACTAATAAAGGCATATCCAATCCAATCCAATCCAATCCAATATTTAAATGTCACATACAAAAACAATGTATATGCAGGAGGACATTAAGTAAGTCAAGCTTTTATAAGGGCAATGGTTCTATCGTTGGAGTAGATTACACTATGTGCTCAAAAATATAAATTCATAGAATTCTGGAATTCGAACTAAATGTATACAACGTAGGTTTCATGTTAACTCATTCACTGCCATTTACGAATGTATTCATGAATTGAAAATATGACGGAGAGAGCCATTCTCGAATTTGTTCGGGTTTTGTTTTTTCATTCTTGCGTGCCGAGAAAGCAGTGGCCCTGGCCTCTGGACATTTTTTCTTTCCCACCAGGGGCAGCATTTCCCTTTTGTCCATGTGAGAACTTTGTTTCAGCTTCAGCTGTTGTTAAAGCCCTATGTAAACCAATTTGTATGTATTGCATTGTATTTTGGACAGCCACTCTCATTTCAAGCTCGTATCACTCCAGACCCATATAATTTAGGAATTCATAGTATAGTAGTAGAAAGTATAACATTTTGTTTGCCCGAGGACACATACTTTCTCATATAACATAATTCAAATGATGTCACTTTTGATCATAATTACAGACAGGGTGGATAATAATCCCATAAAATGAGCAATAAAATCAATCTGTGCAGATCACTTCAAAATAAAGTGCTAGAAAAAAATGATTAGAGAGACAAAGTGATGCAACAGTCAGTTGCTCTGAAACCAGCATAAGAGAAGATTTACACTGTGCCAGGCAACAAAATATTCTTTGTGTCCAGTTGCTAATATAAGCATACGGAATCCCTTTGTTTCATTTTGTGATATTGTAAATCATATGCTGTATATTTATTTCAAGATCCCACAAACTGGCCAAAAAGATGCTCAAGAACCATCTTCCACTTTGCATTGCTGGCTCAGCTGCAGAGACTCGAGACACCAAAACCCTGTTACTATAGCAACAGCATCTTAATAAATGCACATGTTCTCTTTCATTTTGTTTATCAAATTCGACATTCATGGCTTAAAGCATCCCTTTCTCAGGAAAAGTGGCTTTCCTAAAGGAAAAGAAACATTATGAACTGCGCTTCTGTTCTAATGGGTCAGTCGCCCATTTACTTTATCTGTTTCATGGCCTTTTTTAGCCCCCAAACCGTTGACAAAGCTTCATCCTCTGAATAGTATTTGGCGATCAAGGCGGCCGCAGCTTCCTTTGCTCAGTAGAATAAGAGAAGCTTGTTGGCCTCACTTGTATGGCTGCTCAGGCATATGCATAATCATTGCCATCCTCAGAGAGGAACCCGGAGAGGGTGGAGACAGTGTGAATAGAACTAATCTGACAAGTGAAACGCTCCAAGAATTGCAGATGAGCACACGCAAAATCACACGCACACACCAACATTGCACTTATGAATAAAGAGTGGCAACACAGCAGCATTTTTTTCGGTAACTCACTCACATACATCACTCAATACATTTGACAAATATGGCAGTTCTGGTAATGAGTCTAAGCATAAGTGTGTGCGTGTGTGTGTGTGTGTGCGTGTATATATATATATATATATATATATATATATATATATATATATATATATATATATATATATATATATATATATATATATATATATATATACAGTAAAGTCTCGTTATATCGATATCGGTTATATCGATAGTACCATTTCATTTCCCTTGCACATTTCTAGTCTTTTTATGTATAATTAGTACCGTTTAGTACGATACCCGGTTATTACGATAATCCGGTTATTACGGTGATCCTTTTCATCCCCCGCCGGCCATTTTTGTTGTTTATATCGATATATCCGTCGCGCCATTGGTCAACTTGGTCACGTGTCTTGTTACGTGAGCCGCCATCGGTCGCGCCATTGGTCGACTTGGTCACATGAGCCGCCATCGGTCGCGCTATTGGTCGACTTGGCCGTGTGACTTTGTCACGTGACACGGCATCGGTCGCGCCATTGGTCAACTTGGTCACGTGTCTTGGTTACGTGTCACGCCATCAGTCGCGCCATTGGTCGACTTGGTCAGGTGACTTGGTTACGTGCCCAGCACCCGTGTAGCAGAGCCATTTTCATTTTCAGACGCTAGCTCGTGTGTAGCAGACGAGATTGAAGTGTTTGTGTTAAAAGGTAAAAATGGGAAGCAGAAGAAGATTGATGACTTTTTTAAATTGTATACATAATACAGTAAGATGTAAGCGTTGCAGTTTCCCTGTTGTGTTATGTACATGCCCACTGTACATAACTGTCCAGTTATGAATATGTTTCAAATACACTGTAGTTCTGAAGATTAAAGCATACATGTTTACAATCATTAAAGAATTATATGTACCATTTTGAGGCAACATTGGGGGAACATCTCTCACCCAAAAAAAAGGGAGCTAATGGCCAGCTCCGTTTCTTATATGGCGCTTGGCTGCCCTCTTTTGGCGGCTTTTGTTTAATGCAGTTCGGCGCAGGATCGGATATATCGATAGTCCCGGTTATATCGATGTTTTTTCGGACTCCCCTGAATATCGATATAACGAGACTTTACTGTATATAGTAAAGTTTCGTTATATCGATATCGGTTATATCGATTGTACTGCTTATTACGATACTACTTCTATGAACTCAAGGAGAAAATTACATGCCCGCAGGATCGGATATATCGATAGTCCGGTTATATCGATATTTTTTCCGACTCCCGAGAATATCGATATAACGAGACTTTACTGTATACATATATATATATATATATATACTGTCTCAAGGCCACTTACAGTATATTGTACCAAATAAATTCTGTAAAAAATAAAAAAGTAATCTGTGATACAGTACTTTTTTATTTGTCAAATGCCACAATATAAAGTATTGACAAATTGGAACCACTCAGTCAAGTGTTTATCGACGCTGACAATGGATCAGATCTAGCCTGTAGATGTCCACAATTTTGTACACTATTCAAAGAGCTGCATAAATCTGCCAGGGGCTCCAGATCGGTAAGTGAGACCAAATCAATACTGTCCAGCAGTTTCCCCACCCAGTCCTGTGAGGTTTGATGCGGGTCTAGTAACAACACCTTATCTGAAACTGAGACAAAAATGCTGCTGCCTGCACAAAAATGCTGCTGAGATAAAGGCCAATGCAGGAAATGACCTACATCTCTATTTGTGTCCCACTGGGGAAAAAGTGCAGTTCTGGGAGTGGGCCAGATAAATGTTTTCAAAATAGTCAACGTGGAGTGCAATTGCAGTGCTTACAGTAGAATACTCAAGATTCAAACACGGTCTTTAAATTGCCTGAAAAGCCCAACAGGTTGACGCATCATACTTCGCACAAACTGGAGAGCTGTTTTTTTATTTAAAGGACAACCGACGTCTTCGGACAAGTTGTGTCCATAATTTGTAAAATGGCTTCAAATGACTTCTACTGAGCGTATTTTACAAAGATTCCACCGCATATAGCTATATTTTACATTTTAAGACTCGCGCTGAATATTCAGGAAGTCTTGTTTTTGAGTTGCTGACGAGTCGGTACGTGACGTCACTAAAGGACCGCCCTTACCGTAAAAAAGACGCATTGTAGCGGTCCTTCCATCACGTCAATGTATTTTGCTGTACTTGTTTGGTCTGGGGACATCGTGTTGCACCCAAAAGCCGCCAGAAGGCCAGAAGAGGGCATCCAAGCGCCATACAAGGAATTTATCAGCCTGTGGAAACGGAGGTGGCCACAGGAGGTCGCCATTTTGTGCCTCTTTTTTTGGGTGAGAGATTTTCCCCCAATGTTACCTCAAAATGGCACAAATAAATTCTTTAATCGATTGCAAACATGTATGTTTTCCTCTTCAGAACTATTTGAATCATATTCATAATTGGATGTGTAACAAGAAACCATATTCTCCGAATCTGAAGCCATTGTTTTGATTCTCCAGCAATGCAAGACGTCTTGGCGTGACGTCACGAACTGGGGGCGGGACTTTCTGAAAATGCCCAATTCGCAACTCAATTTTTTTGCAGATTTTGGACACTTTAAGTCATTTTATTGGTGTTTTGCATTTGAATAAAAATATTATACTGCGTGTTTTGGGTATTTTAGATGCTATAAAACGTTTTTCTGGTGTCAGTTAAAAAACAAAAAAGTGACGTTGGTTGTCCTTTATTTTTATTATTCATGTGTTTATGTATTCTGGTATTTCTTTCTTTCTCTATTTACTTATCCATCTGTCTCTTTACTGTATTTATTTATTTAAACTATCTATACAGGATAATAATAATAATAATAATAATAATAATAATAATAATAATAATAATAATAATAATACTTTTTTTCAAGCGCCTTTCAAAGCTCTCAAGGACACTTTACAGCAGGGGTGTCAAACTAATTTTTTTCACCGATCCGCCTGTCGACCTCTCGATCCCTTTCACCCTCACTCGTGAACACGTACACGATGCATGCTGCAACCAAGCAGCAAACAAACAATGAACCGACACCGGATGGTCGTGCCGGGTGTCCTTTTAAGTGACAGTAATTATAACGACCAGCACCTGCGAGGCTGCCGGCAGGGCTGACGTCGCTACCCGTTGGTCGCCAATCTGATCGGGACGACCAGCACCTGTGCAGGTGCAGGCGGGGCCGACAGCGCCCCCCGTTGGTCGGCAACCAGATCATGACAAAACTATGGACTGAATCTATGGAATGAATGCCCTGTTTATTTTTTAAACATGCCATCAAACGAATTTTTATAGCAAACGTCAACTCTGCCCTTGTTTTAAGATGATTTGTTTTTACCTTGTTTTTTTTTTACTTTCTGATCTTAAGTGCCCTACAAATAAAACAAAGTTAATTTGAGAGAGTGGTTTCTTTATTTTTACACTTCTGTGACCACTAAGAGACTTAAAAGACAATGACACATTTTTTTTTTGCTTCCTAACTGACATCAGAAAAACGTTTTGTTATTTTTAGTCAGATGAAAAACACCAATAAAAATGACTTAAAGTGTCCAAAAACTACTTCAAAATGAACCCGGAAATAGTTTCAGAAGGTCCCGCCCCCTTGTTCGTGACGTCACGCTAAGACGCCTTGCTCGAGAATCAAACTATGGCTTCAGATTCAGAGAAGATTCTTTCTTGTTACTCATCCAGTTATCCATCCATCCATCCATCCATCCATCCATCCATCCATCCATCCATCCATCCATCTTCTGCCGCTTATCCGGGGTCGGGTCGCGGGGGCAACAGCTTCAGTAGGGAAGCCCAGACTTCCCTCTCCCCAGCCACTTCTTCCAGCTCGTCCTGGCGGATCCCGAGGCGTTCCCATGCCAGCTGGGAGACATAGTCTCTCCAGCGTGTTCTGGGTCGTCCCCGGGGTCTCCTGCCAGTGGGGCATGCCCGGAACACCTCACGAGGGAGCATCCTAATCAGATGCCCGAGCCACCTCATCTGGCTCCTCTCGATGTGGAGGAGAAGCGGCTCGACTTTGAGCCCCTCCCGGATGACCGAGCTTCTCACCTTATCTCTAAGGGAGAGCCCGGACACCCGACGGAGAAAGCTCATTTCGGCCGCTTGCATCCGGGATCTCGTTCTTTCGGACACAACCCATAGCTCGTGACCATAGATGAGGGTTGGGACGTAGATCGACCGGTAGATTGAGAGCTTTGCTTTTTGGCTCAGCTCCTTCTTCACCACGACAGATCGGTACAAAGTCCGCATCACGGCAGACGCCGCACCGATCCGCCTGTCGACCTCTCGATCCCTTTCACCCTCACTCGTGAACAAGACACCCAGATACTTAAACTCCTCCACTTGAGGCAAAATCTCCTCCCCGACCCGGAGAGGGCACTCCACCCTTTTCCGGCTGAGAACCATTGTCTCAGATTTGGAGGTGCTGATTCTCATCCCAGCCGCTTCACATTCGGCTGCGAAACGCTCCAGCGAGAGTTGGAGAGCTCCACTTGAAGGCCCTAACAGTACAACATCATCTGCAAAAAGCAGAGATGCTATACTGAGGCTACCAAAACGGAAACCTTCAACGCTTCGGCTGCGCCTAGAAATTCTGTCCATAAAGGTTATGAACAGGATCGGTGACAAAGGGCAGCCTTGGCGGAGCCCAACCCTCACTGGAAATGATTCCGACTTACTGCTGGCAATGCGAACCAGACTCTGACATCGGTCATGTAGGGACCGAACGGCCCGTATCAGCCGCTCCTGTACCCCATACTCCCGAAGTACCCTCCACAGAACTCCACGAGGGACACGGTCAAACGCTTTCTCCAAGTCCACAAAACACATGTAGAGTGGTTGGGCGAATTCCCATGCGCCCTCGAGGACCCTGCTAAGGGTGTAGAGCTGGTCCACTGTTCCGCGGCTGGGACGAAAACCACACTGTTCCTCCTCAATCTGAGGCTCGACTTTCCGACGGACCCGCCCCTCTCGGACCCCTGAATAGACCTTTCCAGGGAGGCTGAGGAGTGTGATCCCTCTGTAGTTGGAACACACCCTCCGGTCCCCCTTTTTAAAAAGGGGGACCACCACCCCGGTCTGCCAATCCAGAGGCACTCTCCCCGATGACCAGGCAATGTTGCAGAGGCGTGTCAGCCAGGACAGCCCCACAACATCCAGAGCCTTTAGGAACCCCGGTCGGATCTCATCCACCCCCGGGGCCTTGCCACCGAGGAGCTTTTTAACCACCTCTGTGACTTCAGTCACAAGGATCGGAGGGCCCACCTCGGAGTCCCCAGACACTGCTTCCTCCAAGGAAGGCGTGTTGGTGGAGTTGAGGAGGTCTTCGAAGTACTCTGCCCACCGGTTCACGACGTCTCGAGTCGAAGTCAGCAGCGCCCCACTCTCACTGTACACAGTGTTAGTGGTGCACTGCTTTCCCCTCCTGAGACGCCGGATGGTGGTCCAGAATTTCCTCGAAGCGGTCCGGAAGTCGGCTTCCATGGCCTCACCGAACTCTTCCCATGCCCGTATTTTTGCCTCGGCGACCACCGAGGCTGCATTCCGCTTGGCTAGTCGATACGTGTCAGCTGTCTCAGGAGTCCCACAGGCTATATAAGCCCGGTAGGACTCCTTCTTCAGCTTTACGGCATCCCTTACTACTGGTGTCCACCAGCGAGTACGGGGATTGCCTCCACGACAGGCACCAACCACCTTACGGCCGCAACTCTGATTTGCCAGGGAGGTACGGAACATGGTCCATTCAGACTCAATGTCCCCCACCTCCCCCGGGACATGTGTATAGTTCTGCCGGAGGTGGGAGTTGAAACTCCTTCTGACAGGGGATTCTGCCAGACGTTCCCAACAAACCCTCACAACACGTTTGGGTCTTCCAGGTCGGACTGGCATCTTCCCCCACCAACGGAGCCTACTCACCACCAGGTGGTGATCAGTTGACAGCTCCGCCCCTCTCTTCACTCGAGTGTCCAAAACATGAGGCCGCAAATCCGATGATACAACTATAAAGTCAATCATCGAACTGCGACCAAGGGTGTCCTGGTGCCACGTGCACATATGGACACCCTTATGTTTGAATAAAGTGTTTGTTATAGACAATCCGTGTTGAGCACAGAAGTCTAATAACAAGACACCACTCCTGTTCTGATCGGGGGGGCCATTCCTCCCAATCACGCCCTTCCAGGTCCCACTGTCATTGCCCACATGAGCATTGAAATCGCCCAGCAGAACAAGGGAGTCCCCAGGGGGAGCGCTCTCCAGCACACCCCCTAAGGTCTCCAAAAAGGATGGGTACACTGAACTGCTGTTTGGTACATATGCACAGACAACAGTCAGAACCCGTCCCCCCACCTGAAGGCGGAGGGAAGCAACCCTTTCGTCTACTGGGGTGAATCCCAATGTACAGGCGGCGAGTCGGGGGGCAATAAGTATGCCGACACCTGCTCTACGCCTCTCACCGTGGGCAACTCCAGAGTGGAAGAGAGTCCAACCCCTCTCGAGAGGGCTGGTACCGGAACCCAGGCTGTGTGTGGAGGCAAACCCAACTATGTCTAGTCGGAACTTTTCAACCTCGTGCACCAGCTCCTTCCCTGTAAGAGAGGTGACATTCCACGTCCCCAGAGCTAGCTTCTGCAGTCGAGGGTCGGACCGCCAGGGTCCCCGCCTTTGGCTGCTGCCCAGCTCACATTGCACCCGACCCCTCTGGCCCCTCCCATGGGTGGTGAGCCCTGAGCCCGACCGGGCCCCATGGGTGTAGGCCCGGCCACCAGGCGCTTGCCAACGAGCCCCCACCTCCAGAGAGGCCCCGGTGACCCGCGTCCGGGCAAGGGAAAACTAAATCCATTTCTCTTTTTCATCATATGGGGTCTTCTGAGTCGTACTTTGTCTGGTCCCTCACCCAGGACCTGTTTGCCATGGGTGACCCTACCAGGGGCATGAAGCCCCAGACAACCTAGCTCCTAGGATCATTGGGACACACAAACCCCTCCACCACGGTAAGGTGACGACTCATGGAGGGGCTCATCCAGTTATGAATGTTTCAAATAGTTCTGAAGGGGAAAGCATAAATATTTGCAATCGATTAAAGAAGTCCTTCCTCCACCACGGTAAGGTGACGACTCATGGAGGGGCTCATCCAGTTATGAATGTTTCAAATAGTTCTGAAGGGGAAAGCATAAATATTTGCAATCGATTAAAGAAGTCCTTCCGTGTCATTTTGAGGCGTCTGGTCTGAAATGTAGCATCTCAGAAAATGCACAAGATGGCACCCAAGCTCCGCTGGAAAATGGCTGATTTGTCTGCTGGGAATTTGTGTCAGCTCGTATAAAATAGTAGTCTTGGTGCAATACACGAATCACCATCGCATTATTTATGTGTTTTCCTTCTAATTTCGCCATCTTCACAAAATTTTCAGACCAAACAAAGTACCCAAAATGCATTGAGTGACGCTTTCTCGGTCAGTGACGATACCTACCGTGACGTCACGGTAGGTATCTTCACCAACTCAAAAACAAGACTTCCTGAATATTCAGCGCGAGTCTTAAAGCGTAAAATATAGCTATATGTGGTGGAATCTTTGTAAAATACGCTCAGTAGAAGTCATTTGAAGTGATTTTACAAATTATGGGCACAACTTGTCCGCAGGCGTTGGTTGGCCTTTAAAATTACATACATGAGGTCATTTGAATCCAGAAAGCCATCCTGACATTGACTTTATTTTTGTTTGATGAAGGTTTTAAGATACACGGCGTAACTCATTTTTTTTGTGCCCTCTGAGAAGGGTGAAAAAGCTTTAATAAATATTTTATGGTGACATTTTTAACCCAAACAGAGGAATTACATTTTTAAATGGGAAAGATTGTTCCAAAATGTGACCAAATCCGGAGACTGATCATTATTCAGAGTAAATTGTGTTTGACCTTGGAGGTTCCACTGTACTGTGATGACAAATAACAAAGAAGAAGAAAGAAAAAAAACATGCTGAGCCAGCACTCTGTTATTCCTGCAACATACGGCTTGATTTATTGAAGCGACCACCATATGTTACGATGCAATTACAGCAGACCTCAAAAGGACACAGTACTAATTTTCTGCGATGGGACAAATGCAGCTGATTAAATCAGCAGTCTTATTGACTTGAAGCATGTGCAGAATGTGGGCGACAATCGAGCTTTAGTCACTTAAATCTAAAAGGACTCAAAGTAATTCAACATGACCAGAGTCACCAATTTAACTGTACAGTACCCTCTACTCACATATAATCAAGTGTCATTACACCCAAAGCAGAGAAAAGTTGATGAACATACCCTTATGAAGATCAGTGCACTGGAGTCTCCAACTTTGTACTTGCCCTCTGACACCTTGATCATAGGAAACTGAGCTGGACAGGAACACTGGCCCAGAATCTCCCGGACCTGAGAGAAACAAAACAACAACACGCACTAATGAACATTTCTATTGACCTCTTCCTATCCCACGCGTCTGCGAAGCCAAGATGAGGTCATGCTTAGTCACATTTCTGTAATTGTGACCTTTGCAGAGAGAAGTGTCAGCGACACAATAAGTATGCATTATGTACATTTGGAGTGTGCGTCATTTTCCTTCCAAGTCCACTCTCAGATCTTCGAGGTGATACGGTGCTCCACCCGTTTCTCTTTTGCCATATTAGAAGCCCTTCCTTGACTTATTTCTCCAGATTACTTTGGTTAAAAATAAATATGGAGGCATATAGATGAATACTGTACTCTCTGTCCTGTGATATTGTTTCTGGCTGTGGAAACATCAGACGATGACAAGGAAGGAGCCCACAATCCAAAGCAGTAGCAAATGGGGGAGGTGGTGGTGATGTGTGGTGATGATGATGATGATGATGTCAGCAGGCCAGCGCCGCCAGCTGGATTTTGAATTGCCATCACAAGCCAGCGCCCTTGCTGTGGTCGGGGCTGCTTATTAAGCAACTGGAGTCAGACATGTCTGCAGGGTGGAGCCAGATCTGCCTGCCTGCGCTATACAGCCCTGAGCTCTTTCAGGATTGGACAACTCAAATCTTGTTCTTGGCATGTCTTTAACAAGTGTGCTGGATCTTCTTGGTTTACAGAACATAGAGCTAGCAAATGAACACAACTCCAATCACTTGAGTCAAATACCAAAGCGCAATTCATGAGAGCTCCAATAGCATAGAATGTTAATACGAATCAACCAACAAAATATGTGGATATAATTTGATTAGAGGGGTGATGTGAGGTAAAGAGAGTGACTTTCAAATAACAAAGGAGCATTTACTTCTTTTTTTACTTATTTGTGACAAATAAAAAGTACACCCCCCCAAAGAAGATTCAGTGAATTTAACAAACTTGAAGAAAATGTAAAGCTGAGCAAGTCAACAAAATATTTTAAATACCATATTTTCCAGAGTATAAGGCGCACCTCCAATGAATAAACAATGTTTTACAAATATAATATATAAATGTACAAATGTTTTCTGAATATACAGTACAGCACACCAAATTATATGGCACTTCAGTAGAGGCTAAAGTCTTACTGGTCGTATCGGCCCTTCGACACCTTCAAAAAAGTACAGATGACGGCTGAAGAAACCTTCTCATCGATTTCACAACAAAGAAATAAGAGCAGAGAGAGAATCTTGCACGCTGGAACCGAGAGGACAGTAATTTCATCTGTGCTGTATGTCATGCATATTAGCATATTTGACAACAAAGCTGACTTTGACTTTGAAATCATTATTCCTCCTATTTACCCCTTAAATTAGAGATAGGACTCAAAACAGCTCAGAAAACCTTCTTGCTTTGTTGTGCTAACACTGTTGCCATAAATGGTAATACTTTAAATTATAAATTTCTTCCAACTTAAATGACCATTTTTGTCCTGCTAAATATGTTGTGTTTTTTTTACAGTTGAGTCATTTTTATGAGAGCTCCAAAAACTTAGATTGTTAAGAATAAAAATCAATCAACAAAATATGTGGATATAATTTGATTAGAGTGGTGATGTGTGGTAAAGAGAGTGACTTTCAGATAAGACATAGTATAGTACAGTAGTTGCATTTGTAGTAAGTCCCAGGACTTTGCATTACACCTTGGCAACGTGTGGACACAGGAGTCAATGATTTCAAGTCGATGAGATTATACTTCAATGGAGATCACGTCAACAGCTTGGATAGTGTGCCTGCACTACACAAAGCATATTGGATGAATCAAGTCGAGGCCTTCACCTAATGTGTTGAGAAGATTCTCATTTACTTTGAGGCGGCCTCTTGCCAATTAAATGGGTGGAATCGCAGCTGGGATGCACCCTGCCACCTGGCTCAGTCACCTCTCGACTTGTTCTGTTTTGTTTGCTTACATTGCGACACTGAATGCATGTTCCTGCCCTCGTTATGTCTGCTCTTGCACTGCCATTTTCAATTTGTGAGTAGCCCTGTTTGGAAAAAAACACCCAGCCTGTGAGTTAATGGAACCGTTGCCATGGTAACAGACACACACATGCGCAAACACACATACACAGCCTTTTCAATAGTTACGTTTGCCATATTTGTTTTCATTCTTTGCTCTCAGCTGTTCAGCTTCATGAGGTCACCTATTTTATTCCAAAGACACCCCCACAACCCCCCATGTGTTCAAGTATTGTTCTCTTCAAATGAAATGTGTGCTCTTCCCAAGCAGTCGCTCGCCTGGCAGTTCATGCACACGCAAGGTACACTTGACGTCTTACACACACCACAACCAGATAGAGGGGGAGGAGAAAGACAAGGTCAGGCGAGAAATATTGGGAAGAGGCGCCTGAAGGCGGTGAAAAACCGATGGATGAATTATAAATGAATGCAGGTCACATGAGATGGTTGGAGTAGGATGTGCAGATGTTCAAAGAAAGAAAAAAAGAGAAGGATAAGGTGAACAATCCACAACATGCATTACATTTATTTACCTTATTTTCTGATGTATAAGGCGCAACGGAGTATAAGGCGCACCATCAATGAATGACAATTTTTTTCCAAATGTAATATATAAATATATTAACGTTTTCCAAATACTGTATAAGGCACACCATATTATAAGGCACTACAGTAGAGGCTGGGGTTACGCACTACTTCTACAGGGGGAAATGGAATCGGTGATTGCTGACAGTAGTTGGGAGACCTGTTGTGGCTCAATATTACTTCACATATAAGGCGTATATGTGAAGTAATAAGGCGCAGGGTCATCTTTCAAGAAAATTAAGGCTTTTGGGTGCGCCTGATACACTGGAATTTATTTATTATTTTTATTTTTTAAGAGATCGCGCTGACGTTCATTTTGGTTTCAGTGATGGTTGAACTGGAATATCCGTGACAAGTTGTATCTGGAGTGTTTGCATTGAAACGTTTTCATTCCTTGCCTTCTGGACTTGCAAATACATGAAGTAGCATTCGTAGCAGAGATCAACTGATACTGAGGGCTGAGCCTTCCCCTCAGGGACGGTGAACGGAGGAAATGGGAGGGGAAGGGATCAAGATTTTGCATGTTATTCCACGTTTTCATCACATGTGTCCGGCTCTATCTTACTCTGAGACTTTTGGACAAATAAGATCAGGAGTCAACTATCCATGTTGGTTTAGCGCTTTTGACAGATAGAGGTGTGCTTGCATGCAACAACACGAGTTCATCACGGGATTGGTATGCAAGAGATAATTACAACCAAACGTCAATGATTAAAAAAAAGTAGAGATTATGGAAACTCCCTACATAGGAATGTACGAGAAGCATTTCCATGATTTGATGTCTGTTCGTCGACCATGGGGAGGTCCAGAATACGCCTTTTTTTCACAGGGAACAACAATTGTGATCATGTGGCAAAAGTAACTGAAGAGGATTCAAATATATTATCTCTGTATCATGAATGGAAATCTTTTTACAGAAGCCATGACTACTTCACAGGAGGATCCTTTTTTCCGATCACATTCACGTATCATATAGAAATGTTGAAATGGCAAAATATGGATTTTAATCATAATAATAACTATATGCCAATTGCTGGTGGCCAATGTCTACATTTGAATTGAAGTTTTTGATTTCTTATGCTGCGCTAGGAAGGAAAAGTTGGACAATTTAAATCCTGGTCTCATTTTTTTTTAATTTGATATCAAGGTAGAACCATTGTAATATGGAATATTAATTGATTAGGATCCCAAAATAAATAATTGACAGAATTATGACTAATTTATTTTAGCATAGCTCAGTTTACAAAGAATTGCTGTAAAATACATCAAAAACTAATCATTACTTCATGTACTTAGCCAATACAATACAATGAATAATATTTACAGGAACATGAGTGGTGAATTTTTAACATTTGCATGCTTGACTGAAAAGGTGGTGTTTATCTTCACACTTAGCTACTTTAATAGACACTTCCAACCCCTAAGCAATAAGTTACATATTACTTTCCTCTGTCAGCTGCAGTGTGATCTTATCCAAGCTGAAATTATTACTTCACTGCCAAGCTGAAGCAATCAATTGATCCATGATCATTTCTTTCTCAACCGGGCCAGAAAACGTTTCTATCTTAAATCAGTTTACTGGAACCTTTGTTGAATGTTTGCATGTATAAAGTCAGACTGAAGTAATCAATGAGGTCATTCTGTGCAATGGTCACCTGAGACTGACTTGAAGACGCAGGCAGGCTCAGAAAATAACCACATGAACATGCAACATGCATGTAACTCATTCACTGCCAGACGATGTTCAAACATGTGTCCACTCCAGTGCCAAGGTTTTTGTCATTGTCACTCGAATTCAATGGCCCACAGAATACATATTGAGTTTTAGGACTACATCAGTGTCTCATGACAAAAAGGTAGCGGACACCAGAGCAGACAACTCTGAAAAGTTGCCTGCCCGGCCATAAAGTTGCCTGCCCGGCCATAAAGTTGCCTGCCCCATTTTTCACAACTTGAAACACAATAAAATGACTAATCGCAAAAAAAACCATTGTTGCGAAGTATCAAGGATTTTTTTAAATTAAGGAAGTACCTACCTCAAATGCTCCCTTGCTTAATTTATGGTAAATAATCCTTGCTGAAGATTTTGCTCCAGTTGTCGATTGTCGTCATGGTGCACAATGCAATGTTTGCGTTGCGTTGTCTGCTAAACGCCACATGGACTGCTCTTTCTCAGCACCTTTCAAAACTCTCAAGTACACTTTACAGTCACGGTATATTCCGAAGCACAAAAGAGGCTTCTGATTGGCTGCCGTGCCGAGTATGCAAATTGCCAAAAGGAACGTTCGTCTGGTAATTTGCAATCTCGGCATGGCAGCCAATCAGAAGCCTGTTTCGTGCTTCGGATTATACCGTGACTGTAAAGTGTACTTGAGAGTTTTGAAAGGCGCTTAGAAAAAGGAGTCCACGTGGCTTGTAGCGGTTTGCTTGTAGCTTTTGCTTTATTGAAACAAACGTTTGATTTGAAAACAATCTTTTTTTTCCTTGAAGTTGTCGGGCCCAGACGTTTCGAAAGTTGTACGCCCGACGTAAAAGTTGTACCTCCGGGCAGACGTTATTTCAAACACTGACTACATAAACATTTAATACAGTGTTAGAAACCTTAGACTCTCTTCTTTCATCACACAAAAGAGTTAATTCCGAAATTATATGGGTCTGGAGTTATATGAGATTGAAATGAGGGTGGCCGTCCAAAATACAATGTAATACATACACATTTGTTTATATAGCGCTTTAACAACAACTGATGCTGGAACAAAGCGCTGACATGGAAAAAAGGGAAATGCCGCCCCCTTGCCGAAGGGAAAAACCATTGCCAGAGGCCGTGGCCAGCGCTTTATCGGAACCCAAACAAGAAAAAAACTAAACCCAGACAAATTCGGGAATGGTGGTCTATGTCATATTTTCAATTGCCGAATAAATTTGTGAATGGCAGTGAATGAGTTCCACACCAATCATACGGACAAGCGGACGATACCATGAACAAGTTTGATAAGGAGCGATAAAAAGACGACATGCCATTTAAATCCATTGTTCTTCCCTGCTAGGAGGGTGGAAACTTTGGGCTTTACAGTATGTGCAAAGTTTCCAGGGGGAAAGAACCTTAAAACGGGCGACACCTGACAGCCATGTGACAATGAAAGACAGAAGCAATGAGTGGAGCCACGCTCACTCAGCAAAGCGTGTGACCCAATGCAAGGCAGGAATGACCTACTTTTCTTGCGCTCTACTGTAGCTCTTCTTCTCAGAGCAGCATCGACTGCAGTCAGGTTTAGCCGAGTGTACAGTCAAATCACTCGGGGGAGCACCCGCTCTTTTGTCTACCATTTTTTTTTCTTGATTTCCTCAATGCATGAGTTGGACCACGTGATAAACAACGGCCATAAAAGGCTACGGCGTATCCCTTCATTTTCCTGCTGACCTCTGCTTTGACCTCCATCCAAACAAAGACGTTGATTGAAATGACAGCATTGAGTTAGCGCTTCTGTCAGCATTGACAGGCTATTCATTTACCACAAGACATACTGTACTGTTTCTTCGCTCTATCTGGCAACGAGAGGTGGTGGGGGGGATGGGAATGTAAGAAGCACAGCTGAAGCCTCGGGTGAAGAAAACGATGAACCAGTTGGAAATATGGCAAAAGCCTGCCGCTTTGTCTTCAGATTATATACGCACAGCACATTGATGCCGACGTGGGGAACAATATAAATGTCCATTAGAGACACGGGGGCTGAATGTGTTTGATTAAAGGCATTGCATTGGCGATATGAGCAGCTCGTGGCCTGACAGCAACATAGAAAATACTGTATACAGATGTGAAATGCATACAGTGGAATGCATATGAAGTTGAAGTTGCTGTCATAATCCCTCTCGAGTGGCGGTATGATCAAATCCCCTGAAGCAGAGGATAAACATTAAATGGACATATAGACTCGTGGGTGACAAATTCAAAGAGGAAACTCTTCAAATGAATCCATATGGAGATCAATTGTTATTTATGAGTATTCCAATGATGTCACTCCCTTTGTATTGCCTTTACACAACTACTGACGCACGCACCCCTGACTCAAGTTCTGATTAAGGAAATGAGCGCCTGCTTTACTTCCTTAACTTGAAGCGTAAAACGGTCCCACGGTGAGATGAGTATGGGCAAAGTCGTCAATGTGTCACCGAAGAATAACAATGGTGAAAATGTCAAAATGGCAGGAACCAAGAAAGTAAACCGGAAAAATGCCCTTGCTTTGCAAACATGACGCCAGGCTGTGTATCAACTCTTAGGATTTTAGGACGCTGAAACAGATCAAATTCACACTAGTGAATATTTAGATGATATTAACTCATTCATTACCAGACATGCAAAAATGTGTCCACTCCAGTGCCAGGGTTTTCGTCATTTTCACTCAAATTGCCGGATCCACAGAACCAAATCCAGCAGACATTTAAACAGCTTCTTCCCCCAAGCCATTAACTCTTTGAACTCTTCAACAGTAGCCAAAATGGAACTGTATCGTGCCACTTAGCAGTATTTTTGACGACGATACTAGTGCAGCGTGTTCTACCGGAAGCAAATTCCTTGTGTGTTCTACATACTTGGCAATAAAGAGGATTCTGATTCTGATTCTGATATTGAGTTTTATGAATACATAAACATTCAGTGCAGTTTAATAAGCCACAGACTTTCAGACTCTCGCCTTTCATCTGAAAAAAATGAGTTAATTCCTAAATTATATGGATCTGGAGTTATATGAGCTTGAAATGAGAGCAGCGGTCAAAAATACAACACAATACATACAGTACATATAGGTTTAAATCGCGCTTTAACAACCGCTGAAGCTGGAACAAAGTGCTAACATGGAAAAAAGGGAAATGCTGCCCCTTTGTGGGAAGGAAAAAAAATGCCAGAGGCCATGAACAGGGCTTTATCGGCACCCAAACAAGAAAAAAAACGAACAAATTCAGGAATGGCACTCTGTCATATTTTCAATTCTGATTAAATTGTGAATGGCAGTGAATGAGTTAAGCATTTCTAATCCTGATAGTTATGTACAGCACAAATGTCTCTTTGTCTATCATGGGAATCAGGAATCCGAAGGTGCACTGTTTGATCCATTTCATTTGTAGTGATTGCAGATATTAATAAAGAGATCAACAATACTGTATTATTAGAAATCAATGACATAAGGGAAACAAAAGGAAGTCATTAAGGAAGAAGTGAAACGCTATCTGTACTATATGATGCAGGAACTTGGCATCATGGAGAGCAGAAGAGACACACTGTCTGCTCCAACAGCTGCGGGCCAATAAAGCCTTGCAACTTCCCCTTCTTCTCGAACACACATGAACACACATAATCGTAAAGAGGTTTCTGGTAATTATGGAACAATCATCTCAAGGTAGGTTGTGACATTTAACACCACTACAAAGGACAGTGCCCCCCCCCCCCCCCCCAAAACCCCGTGTTGGATAAATTTATGAGACCATCAAAACAACAAATACATGGTCGAAGAAGACCATAATGTATGCAACAGACATCTTCTGGATTGCGTCATGCATTTCAAACACACTCCAGTTAAGATTGCAAAGAACAACCTTTTTACATATTTGGACGATGCTATCACCTGATGATATCGCAGGGCACGATGAAAGAATAGCTGAAACAATAATAATTTGTGTATTGTGCCAGTAGTTAGCAAAAAATTAAATTATAATAAGATAGATTTGATGTGTTTTAACCTCACAGTGATTACAGCACAATGTTACATTATTTTTATTGAGTTTGCGACATCATCACATCAGTGGCGAGCTGTGAATTTCACACCAAGGCCTTCAGTAGTGCGACACCTGAATCAATCCAACCTTTAATAACTATTGTATGACTGTACAACCTTTACTGCAGCTGCAGCTGCGACTGCGACTTATAAAGTGACCTTGTAAAGTGACCTTGAGAGTTTTGAAAGGCGCTTAAAAATGAAATGTATTATTATTATTATTATTATTATTATTATTATTATTATTATTATTATTAAGGGCGGCCCGGTAGTCGAGTGGTTAGCACACCAGCTTCACAGTGCAGAGGTCGCCGGTTCGCATCCCAGTCCGGACTCTCTGTGTGGAGTTTACATGTTCTCCCTGGACCCGCGTGGGTTTCCTCCGGATCCTCCGGTTTCCTCCCACACTCCAAAAACATGCATGGCAGGAAGATTGACCACTCCAAATTGTCCCTAGGTGTGAGTGTGAGAGTGACTGTTGTACGTCTTTGTGTGCCCTGTGATTGGCTGGCAACCAATTCAGGGTGTCCCCCGCCTCGTGCCCGAAGACAGCTGAGATAGGCTCCGGCACCCCCCGCGACCCTAATGAGGAATAAGCGGTACGGAAAATGAATGGATGGATTATTATTATAATACAAAAAGTGTGGTGTGATTTACTAAAAGTCCACGAAAGAGTACCGTTAGCCAGGAAATACGGCCTGTGTGAAGGCCTTGGTGTCGCCAACTTGAAATCTGATTGGTTAAATCAACAGTTTCATCGACACATTTGATGCAACAGGGCCCGGAGAACTGATTGTGAAGAGTCCAGGGAGATTTATGACCCTGGTAACAAATAATAGCGTAAATGTGAAGCGTTAAATGCTTAGCTGATTCACTGCCATTTGTGAATTTATTCAGGAATTGAAAATATGACGTAGAGCGCCATTCCCAAATTTGTTCGGGTTTTGTTTTTTCTTGCTGGGGGTGCTGATTAAGCACTGGCCAGACCTTTGGCAATGTTTTCCCTTCCACAAGGGGGAAGCATTTTCCTTTTTTCCATGTTAGTGCTTTGTTCCAGCTTCAGCTGTTGTTAAAGCACTATAAAACACAATATGTATGTTTTGCATTGTATTTTGGACAGCCACCGTCATCTCAAGCTCATGTAACACCAGACACACATCATTTAGGA
Source organism: Hippocampus bargibanti (assembly GCF_051943395.1). Classification (NCBI taxonomy): domain Eukaryota; kingdom Metazoa; phylum Chordata; class Actinopteri; order Syngnathiformes; family Syngnathidae; genus Hippocampus; species Hippocampus bargibanti. Next base: position 16,864,724 of record NC_142737.1, on the reverse strand, counting down.
AATAGCTCTTTTTTTCTGATGAAAGAAGAGAGTCTAACGTTTCTTAAGTTGAATTGGATGTTTATGTAGTTCTAAAAGTCAATATTCTGTGGGTCCTGGAATTCGAGTGACAATGACAAAAACCCTGGCATTGGAGTGGACACATTTTTGCATGTCTGGCAGTGAATGAGTGAAATACAAACACATCCATCTGGAACAGGGGAAAAGTAATAAGAGGAAGATTAAAGACAATTTGGAATTATTTAATAAGAATTCATGAACAAAATATAATTAAGGTCAGTCCATGATTCAGATATTTTTAGGCCAGCAGAGAAGGCCTTGCAGGGCCTGACGGTCCACCACTAACTCATATATATTATTCTGTGTTCTCAGAATTTACAAAATTAACCTGCCGATCGGGAAAAACAACATTTTCAAAAACTTCCACGCATGATGCCATTGCTGCTAAAAACATGTTTTTGTTTTTTTTCCGCTTGTAGTTGGAGACAAATATGTATGCACTATGCTCTTTGAACACTAATGAAATTGATCAGAATAACAAGTAAAAGGCTCTATTTTTGTGCTCATCTGAAGTGTTGTTCAAAATGTAGTCTTCTTACTGTGTGCATCACGAACAGGTGAAGGAGTACATTTATGCCATTGTTTGCCCTTGTATGATGTAAAAAAAGGGCTGTCAAGGCGCACACTGTCCTTGACAATGTGCAAAGTGTATTTATAGAGGTAAACTGCAATTTCCCCTTGCAAATTATGTTGTCAGTACAGTCAACCAAATTTGAAAACATGTTTAACCTTCCCCACTTTCCCCAGCACAATAATGATTATGTGCCCGTTATTAGACTGAGCGGACATGTGCCCGTCTATAAAAACAGTGATGTTCAACACGCAAGCAGTCCGATTTCGATAAGATGGACTTAAAAATAAAGGCTTTTCAATTGATGTCATTTTTTACGATGTACCATTTGAAAGGTTAAAAAAAAGTATATTATTCACTCCACTACAAAATAAAGTTCCTGCTGTGCAAAGTAAAATAAACACAATTTCGTAAAAAAAAACTACCAAGATAAGGACCACGAAATTAGTCATCTGAACGATTATGTCCCACCCCTTGTGTATAATCAATTTAGTTCGGACCGCCAATTTTTGTCCACACCCAAGTTCCACTGCTGTGTTAACAATGAATGAACCGCCTCAAGTGGGAATACAAAGTAGGAATGTAATTTAAGCAAATTAATGTGTGCTTTTGTGAGAGCAACCAAACTAATCAAGCCAAACACTTCTCCAAAATAGACTCTCTGTTTGAATACCATAATGAGACAGAGAGACACCTTCTGTGCGGAAAGTGCAGTTGTATAATCCTCGGTATATGAGTGTCTACACAGTCTGGACACAAGCTCACAAAGTCTGTCCACAGAGGTCATGTCAGGAGTGCTCTGCTCTGCTATTTTAGCAGGATGACTGTCAAGTCCCCTCCCTTTTTCCCTCAAAAGCTCTTCTCTTCCCTCTTCTTGTCATCTTTTTATGTCAAAGAGACACATTGTTCAGCTCGCCAATGCGCAAACATCATCTTCCGCCTCAAGCGTATGTGCTGCTGCGCTGTCTGCCTGCTCATTAGCTTTGCCTCTTCACAAGATCTTTGGCTATCGCACGCGTGTGCCCCTGGGAAGAGGTCAACAGGTTTAACCACAATGACAAAAAAGGGAAATGTCATTGAAGCAAACATATTTTGAAGACATCAACTACAGTATAGGGAAATAGGTGCACATAAAAAAATAGAATGAAATAGCTTCTCGATTCGTGAATGCCATCGAAGGTTAGTGCGATAGGAGAGATGAACCACGTGTCTCTTGCATGAGTTTTGGCGTCACAGATATGAAAACTCTTCAGGTGAAAAGGAATGCAATGTTCCTCTCACACGACCATAACACAAAAAACACGGGCATGCTACCCCAACGTGCTCGAGATATTCTCAACTTGTCACATGTTTCTGTGGTAGAAAAACATTCAGTAGAAACAACATTGGATACAACAATCACGTCTCATGATTTCAGAGTCAGCAGGTCTAGAAATTCCACCACATTTGATCTTTTACTCGTCTGCCTATGACAATGAGTACACTTGCAATTTGTTTTAACTCAATCAAAGGTACACTTGCACAATTTGGGGATTGGTTGCAAACACAAGATTTAAAGGTAAAGACCTGTTTTTGTGCCCAGCGTAAAGTACACTTGTACACTGCACATGGGTGGGGTTTTCTTTTACACCAAAGGTGTCAAACTCATTTTTTGCCGCAGGTCACAATGTCATTACAGTTTTCTTTCGGGGACCGTTATGAATTTGGGGAAGCCATTAGAATGGTGAATCCCCACCACATATTACATACAGAACACACAAAAATTTATGAATAATTAGTTTTCAAATTTAAGTCCAAAATAGTGACCAGTTATTGTGGTTTACTTCAGACAATTTGAAATTTTCGTTCGGACTTTAGCAAGCATCATGCAATTTCAAGTGTTATTCTTCTTTCGCGGACCGAATAAAACAATGTAGTGGACCAGAGTTGGCCCCTGGGCCTAGACTTTGACATCCGTGTTTTAGGGGAGTAATTTGCTCAACGAGCGCAAATGGAAGAGGGTGTTTGTGCCATTGTGGGAGGTAACATAGGTGACTGAAGCAGCTCCCCTCAGTACCTTTAAGTTAAGCCTAAAAAAGCTAAACTGTCAACAGTCGACATAGACGCAGGAGATTGGCGCATGCCAAGTACATTTTTAAGGTCCTGCAGGCAGATATCTACTTCTTGATGTGTGGATGGAGCCTTGAGACTGCCTTTTGTAATACAATAAAAACTTGGTACATGACATTGTCAATCAAGCTGAGAATTATTTCAATTAAGAAATTGAGGGGTCTCTCTAAAACAAAAAACAGTAGATGTACTTCATATTTCTTGCTATATGCATATATTCCTTTTATTTTGACAGTGGAGAAATTGACATTTCACAGCAGCAAAGTGATGAAAGGAATGAAAGTAGAAAAACAAAATACATGAGCTGCTGGAAAGACAGCCACTTTCGCGGCGCCGTCTATCTGGAGGTTTTCTTCACTTTAATTGATACTAGAAGCATTTCAGAATTTTTTAATGTTAGGATTGAAAAATAGATTCATTTTTTACAATCTGGCATATTAGGTTTTTGAAAGCTTTTCATTGTTCTTTTTTGACCCAAAAAAGTTTGTGCATTACAGTTTAAACTTTGCTGTATATTATTTGTTTCAGGAAAATATTCCCCCACCCCCGATTTAACCAAAGCCTTAAATTACAACGATAAAATGTATTATCGTATTAAATGTAATGTTAATATTATGTTAGGATTATGAAAAACTGATGTGCTAGAGCAGGGGTGTCAAAGTCATTTTTTTGCCGCGGGCCACATTGTAGTTATGGTTTCCTCTTGAGGGCCGTTATGAATTTGGGGAAACCATTAGAATGTTTAAATCCCTTCAAATATTACATATAGAGCACACAGCAAATTAATGAATAACTCGTTTTCAAATCTGAAGTCAAGAATAATGACTTTTATTGTGGTTGACATCCAAAAATATGAAATTTTGGTTCAGATTTTAGCAATCATCATGGAATTTAACAAGTTTGATTTGCTTTCGCGGGCCGAAAAAAATGATGTGGTGGGCCGGATTTGGCCCGCGGGCCTTGACTTTGAGACCTGTGTGCTAGAGAAACAAATTAGGGCAGATACAGACTTAGTGCACAGAAAAAATACCTACAACAGTTTACCTGTGTCGCTTATTAAAATATTTACCAAAATTACTGCTCGTTTCCAAGATGATTTTTAACTCAACTCCACTGTATTTATAGAGCACTTTCAAACAATGGCCGCAACTGTAAAGTGCTGTACTTGGAACAAATATTAAATATACAACAATAAATTAATAATGACGGAAGTTGAAAGCACAAAACAGTAAAACTAAGATCAAGTCTGAGTCTTGCTGAGTCAAAAGGCAAGGAATACAAAATAATTTTGAGACACGTTTGAAAGATGGGTTGCGAGGGGTCTTGCCGACTTTAAAGTGCCAGGTCATTCCAGGGAGTTTAAGGACTTCAAGTTAGTCAGGAAATATGAATATTTGACCAATTTCAAACATTTTAGTGGGCAAATATACAGATCTTGCAAATCTGAACATGTGTGTATGTGTGTGCAGGGGGCGGGTGGAGGCATGAATAAGTTATGAATAAGTGGGAATGAAAATAAACGCGCCACTGGCGACTTACCAACTCGTCCAAATTCCTCATGTCACACAAAACTCTCTTCTGGGGCCACGTGAAAGGTTCCGGTTCAGGCTCGTCCTCCACGTTGTGGTTGCTTTCTCTGCTTCCGAAGCACCTGCCGGGTGGAGTTTGAAATTCCGGCTCCCGGGGGTCCATCTGCAGGCCACCCTGCTGGTCTCGGATCTCTTCCTCGATCTCCTCCTCCAGCTGGATGAGCATGGGGGCCAGCATGCCGAATTTGGCGCCGCGTCGGGCCACCTCGAGCAGGCACAGCACGAAATTCTTCTCGTTGCATCTCTCCACCAGGTCGTTGGTCTCGAACATGAGCACGTCCTTGATCCTCAGCTCCTGACGACACCAGCTGATGAAATTGGATACGTTGTCCCGGGCCAAGAAGGAACCCGCGGTGACGTTGCGGGACTGGAAGACAACGTCTTTGCGAGGTAGCTTCATGGACTGGGCCGCTTCGGGGTACTCCAACTGGAAGTCTTGTGCAGCTCGGTTGACGTTGTTGGCGTGCCGACACAGGGCGCAGCCCGTCTCCAGTCCATCCACGAAGGTATCGGCGCTGAGGTCCAGGTCGTAGAGGGTGTTGAGCCATTCCGCCAGGTCCTCCTTCATGGCGTAAAGGTACTCCTCGCTGGATTTAAAAGGTCGGATGCTCTTGGAGGCGGCGGACTGGATGTTGCTCTGATCGGCCATATTGTCGGATTATGTATCGATAAAAGTCTCACTTGATTCCCGGTCTCCTCATTGCGCAACCGCGCTCCAAATCCTCATCTGCAAAATAAAACCCAGTAAGCGTGTGGACGCACCCATGCCGGCGTGCGTGTGCGGCGAGACGAGGCCGAGTTTGGCGCCGCTGTCACGGGCATAGCGGGGATGCGGAGTGGCCGCGGTCGTGGCGCGCGGATGCGTGTTCCGGGTGGGTCTCGGTAAGGGAAGCCCGTTTTCTTGTTCTGAGGAATCAACGCGCCCCCTGGCCGCCGGATCCCCCCGGCCCACAAACATCCACGCGTGGCCGTTTCGGTATCCTCTGCAGGATAAAACGACAAGCCCTGAGCGGTGGCGAGCCCACGTACCGCCACGAAGAGACTCGGCCCATGTCGCGCCGCCTCCTGCGTTCAATATGTTGGTCTGCCGCGGGGCTTAAAGCAGCGGAGCGACGCGGTGGCACATCCCATTATGTGGATCAACTGGGGAAGAAGGAGGAGGAGAACTTAACCCCATAGTCACCGGGCCATGCGTCAACCAAAATAAAATTACTTTTAGTCACAAATAGAATCAGATCAAATCCGATAACTTACTTCTTAACACCACGTTTCCCTAAAAGTGCATTTCACCGACGATACGTGGCTCCTTCGAGGTGAAAACGTGTCAACCGAACCGAACTAAAGTTTTAACTTGGCTGCAAATGCGTCAAGATAAGAGATGAAAGACATACCGTTGCATCTTCAAAGACCCAATGGAATGACGTCATCACACGTGCCGCTCAGTCCCCCGAAGGACCCATTTGCTGTTGCTTATGACATTTTATGCCAAAGATCTTCTTTTATTTCGGCTTTTCCATTCAAGTGGTCACCACATAAGCGAAACAGTGTTCTCCATCTTCAGAGGTTTGATTCGCATGTTTGTCAGGCTAAAGATGCAAACAGAAAATAAACAACAAACAGATACGAGGGACGATGTATAAGTCCACATTGAAAATTCAGGGTAACTAAAAACCCGTGGTGACTTTTTACGGTTTTTAACTCATTCACTGCCAGATGTGTAAAAAATGTGTCCGGTCCAGTGCCAGGGTTTTTGTCATTGTCACTCAAATTCCAGGACCAATAGAATATTGAGTTTAAGAACTACTTAAACATTCAATGAGGCGTAAGAAACCTTAGACTCTTTTTTCATCAGAAAAACACATTTCCTAAACTAAAATTCCTAAAATTTCCTAAACCGTATGGGTCTATAAGCTTGAAATGAGGGTAGCTGTCCAAAATACAATGCAATACATACGTATTGGTGTAACAACAGCTGAAGCTATAACTAAGCGCTAGTATGGAAAAAAGGGAAATGCTGCCCTCTTGTGGAAGGGAAACAACATTGCCAGAGGCTGGCCAGTGCTTGATCAGCACCCAAGCAAGAAAAAATCCAAACCCAAACTAATTTAGGAATGGCACTCGACGTCATATTTTCAATTCCCGAATAAATTTGTGAATAGCAGTGAATGAGCTAAAAACAAAACGATGTTCTGACAGTGACTTCATTTTCGCTTCCATCCATCCATCTTCTGCCGCTTATCCGGGGTAAGGTCACGGGGGCAGCAGTTTCAGTAGGGAAGCCCAGACTTCCCTCTCCCCAGCCACTTCTTCTAGCTCGTCCTGGCGGATCCCGAGGCGTTCCCAGGCCAGTAGGGAGACATAGTCTCTCCAGCGTGTCCTGGGTCGTCCCCGGGGTCTCCTGCCAGTGGGGCATGCTCGGAACACCTCACCAGGGATGCGTCCTGGGGGCATCCTAATCCGATGACCGAGCCACCTCATCTGGCTCCTCTCTATGTGGAGGAGAAGCGGCTCGACTTTGAGCCCCTCCCGGATGACCGAGCTTCTCACCTTATCTCTAAGGGAGAGCCCGGACACCCTTCGGAGAAAGCTCATTTTGACCGCTTGCATCCGGGATCTCGTTCTTTCTGACACAACCCATAGCTCGCGACCATAGATGAGGGTTGGGATGTAGACTGAGAGCTTTGTTTTTTGACTCAGCTCCTTCTTCACCACGACAGATCGGTACAAAGTCCGCATCACAGCAGACACCACACCGATCCGCCTGTCGACCTCTCGCTCCCTTACACCCTTATTCGTGAACAAGACTCCCAGATACTTAAACTCCTCCACTTGAGGCAAGATCTCCTTCCCGACCTGGAGAGGGCACTCCACCCTTTTCCGACTGAGAACCATTGTCTCAGATTTGGAGGTGCTGATTGTCATCCCAGCCACTTTATATTTGGCTGTGAAACGCTCAAGAGAGAGAGTTGGAGAGCTCCACTTGAAGGCCCCAACAGTACTACATCATCTGCAAAAAGCAGAGATGCTATACTGAGGCCACCAAAATGGAAAACTTCAATGCTTCGCCTGCGCCTAGAAATTCTGTCCATAAAGGTTATGAACAGAATCTGTGACAAAGGGCAGCCTTGGCGGAGCCCAACCCTCACTGGAAATGATTCAGACGTATTGCCGGCAATGCGAACCAGACTCTGACATTGGTCGTATAGGGACCCTCCTGAGACGCCGGATGGTGGACCAGAATTTCCTCGAAGCGGTCCGGAAGTCGGCGTCCATGGCCTCACCGAACTCTTCCCATGCCCGTGTTTTTGCCTCGGCGACCACCGAGGCTGCATTCCGCTTGGCTAATCGATACCTGTCAGCTGTCACAGGGGTCCCACAGGCCATATAGGCCCGATAGGACTCCTTCAGCTTCACGGCATCCCTTACTACTGGCGAGTACGGGGGTTGCCGCCACGACAGGCAGCAACCACCTTATGGCCACAACTCCGATTTACCGCCTCAGCAAGGGAGGTACGGAACATGGTCCATTCGGACTCAATGTCCCCCACCACCCCCGGGACATGTGTAAAGTTCTGCCAGAGGTAGGAGTTGAAACTCCTTCTGACAGGGGTTTCCGCCAGACGTTCCCAACAAACCCTCACAACACGTTTGGGTCTGCCAGGTCGGACTGGCATCTTCCCCCACCAACGATGCCTACTCACCACCAGGTGGTGATCAGTTGACAGCCCGCCCCTCTCCTATGTATAACTAGTAACTCCACTATATTACTAAAAGTTCGCTGACGAAGCCTCTTGGATAGGAGGCGAAACGTCCGACACCTTCAAAAAGTACAGATGACGGCTGAAGAAACCTTTTCATCGAAAGTCCATATATTTTCTTCATATGGGGTCTTCTGAGTCGTACTTTGTCTGGTCCCTCACCCAGGACCTGTTTTGGTGACAACCTAGCTCCTAGGATCATTGGGACACACAAACCCCTCCACCACGGTAAGGCGACGACTCATGGAGAGGTTTTCGCTTCCATTTTTTTTGATGAATGAACCGTTTAACTTGCATACATACACATACTGTGTTTTTTATTGGGACATGACTGTTATTTCACAATGTTCGGTAGCTTTGTTTATTAATGTGATAAGTTCACATTTCGTGTACATTTAACAACACATTTTGCCACTTGCTGTCAATTTCCAAGCATTATTATTTTGTGTAGTTACCACCTTTAGATATATTTTTAAACAGTGTACACATTCTGGTTTTATTCTCCCTATAATGAAGTCTTTGTGTGGCTTCTAATTAACAGTCTGAGACTGAGGCCTCTTAGGATCATGGGACTGTCATCCTGCTGCAATTCTCCTGAAGCTGCATGACCTTCAATAATAATCGCCGTGTTTTGTCAGTGGAGCTTTCGCACTCTCGGGTCTTTGTATACTGAATAATATTAAGGGGCAAACACACAAAACAGGAGTCAACACATTGAAGAGAGTGGTAACATTTACAGTCAGTTCGGAAAGTATTGAGAACGCTTCACTTTTCCCGCATTTTCTCATGCGACAGCTCTTTTGAAAAAAAGGGAAAAATTCAAAAGTTTCCCCAGAATGTTACACAAAAATACCCCATGATGACAACATGAAATACGTTTTGGTATTTTTTTTGTGTGTGTAAATTTATTAAAAATAAAAAAACACCTGTGCAGAAGTATTCAGAACATTTTCTCAATACTTTCTAAAAGCACCTTTGGCAGCCTCAACTTTTTCAATAGGTTGCTACAAGTGTGGCACACCTATTTTTGGGCAGTTTTCCCATTCCTTTTTACGGCATCTCTCAAGCTCCATCGGGTTGGATGGGGAGCGTTGGTGCACAGCCATTTTCAGATCGCTCCAGGGATGTTGAATGGGATTCAAGCCTGGGCTCTGGCTGGGCTACTCAAGATCATTGACATAGTTGTTCTAAAGCCACTCTTTTGATATATTAGCAATGTGCTTTTGATCGTTCTCCTGCTGAAAGATGAAATGCCATCCCAGCGCTCTGGAACAGATTTATTCAACCTTTAAAAAAGTCATATTGTCATTATGAGGTATTTTGTGTAGGGAAAAATGAATGCACTGTATTATAGGGCTGTTACATACAAAAATGTGGGAAAAGTGAAGTGTTCTGAATAATTTCCAGACTAACAGAACATCCATAACTCACTGTTATTTACAACACAGCAAGTTTCTTCAGAGATAAAAAAATGTTCATCAGTTGGGGCAACAAACCTGATTATCAGGTTCTTTAGGAATGTACAAAAAAGTAGAAACATCACCTGCTCTGGCTTAAGGAGCATGTGTAAACAAAGAATGGTTAGTTGACCACAATACAGTTAAACTGCCAACAAGTTTTAAGCACTTCTTTCTACGCAAGAGCAAAGACCAAGGACCTTTTGAAAGTACGGATAAAATACACATAGAAGTTAAATTTCAATTTTTATTTCTCACTTCCTCTGGAGCAGCTTGAGTTCTCATAATTTGTGACAGTTTGAACTTAAGCAGCGCCCACTACCTTCCCCCTAGGCCTAGGTCCTAGGGGGAAGGATTGTTTTTGTTTAAAACAAGAGGGATGTCTGTTCAAGAACGAGTGAGTGAAAGAAGGGAAGGGAGAGGGAAGCAGAAGACAAGGAGAGAGAATGGGGGTGGCGGCGCTGATGAGATCATTTACTGGGTCTGGATGAATCAAGCTCTGTCAGTAAAGCGTGTCTATGCATGTAGAAGTCTATTAATCATTGCCATTGGGAACTCTTTCCCGTGTCGGTTGGAACTTACAAACAATATATAGGAATTAAAATGTCATTTTCACAAAACAGATAAAGGATGTCAGTAATTATTTTAATTCAGAAGCAATGTTTTAATAGAGTATGTGCACTTTTGCATGGCTTATATACACACACACTACTACTAAAGTAAATAATGTATGAACATTGTTGGAAAATTGAGTTGAAAAATGATATTGGCATCGAAGTAACATTTTTTTGTGGTTGGTATTATACCCATGTTAAGCGCTTTGTTACAGCTTCAGCTGTTAAAGCACCATATACGCAAATCAAAAACTATTGTATTTTCGTTTAAAAAAATGCAATACAGTAAAGTCTCGTTATATCGATATCAGATATATCGATAGTCCCGGTTATATCGATACTATTTCTATGCACGCACGGAGAAAATTACATGCAAACAGGGTCGGATATATCGATAGTCCCGGTTATATCGATATTTTTTCGGACTCCCTTGAATATCGATATAACGAGACTTTACTGTATTTCCATCTTGAAACAATTGGTTTGTAGATATGACTTCATGTGCTGTACTTTATAAAGCAGTGTGATTCAGAAAACTAATGTATAAAGCAATTGAAGATTTTCAAATACTGTATCTGTTGAACCTTTTGTGACAACTGCAAGTTTCAGGTTTAATGCTCTCTGAACTCGTCAATGTTTCTACAAACCGCGCCACCTTCTGGTGTAATTGAAACTGTTCAAAAAGGCCAATAGCCAAAATAGTTGCTTATTGTCAACAAAGGGCAATGTCATCATGTGCATCTACGGTGGGGACAGGATGGATGAATTACTATACGATTCAACAAATCCATCGGTACAGTCAAATTTCAATGATGCAACAACGACATAAGTGGGATCAAATTTAGACATGTACCTTTTACAGTTGTCACTCTTAATGTGACGTGATTGCAGTTAGTGTTGGCATGACTTGAGTATACTTGGCACATCTCATAAAATCCAACAGACAGAATTTTATCCATAAAAGGTTTATTCCACACGACAAATTTTGAAGGAAAAGGGGGGCAGGCCAATTTACAACAAATATACCGTGTTGATACAATGACAAAACTTTCCTGCATTAAAAAAAAGACAAGCATGTGACAAGGTAGCACATAAACAAACTATGATAAAGTAAAAATGGAAATGTAAACTGCAGAGGATGTTTGACAGCAGTTAGATAACCCATAATCATACGGTCACCTAAAAATAATGACCTATCATTCTTCCTCCCCAAGAAAAACTAATGTAACCAAATATTGCCATGTTTAAGAATTGCATTTCCGGGGCTAGAATTATCTGAACATTCAGGCCAATTTTTTATGGTCAAAATATACAACGAGAGCCATTATTTGAAGCGACAATATGGAACCATCAAATTAAAAATGCTTTTGTTAAAAGAAAAAAAAATCCCATACAAGGTTTCAGAATGACTTCAATATGGTCTTTCCCGGCGCTCTTGGCGATGGTCCCTAAGAGAGAGGAACAAGAAACACAGCTTACCAAATGATGCCACATCAGAGCTTCCATGCTCTTCGACCAGTAGCACGATAAAAACTATTGACTATTTTGGGTCTTGCTGTACCTCATATCCATCTTGCCACCGGGCGGGCCCATTCCCCTTCCTCTGCCACCCATGGGAGGTCCACCACGGCCAGAACCACGGAAACCGCCTCTGTCCATGCCGCCGCGGCCCCTGAATCCACCACGATCGCCTCCCCTAAAGCCACCACGATCGCCTCCCCAGCCTCCTCGGAAACCTCCGGGACCACCCGAGGGGCCGCCACGGTCCATGCCTCGACCTCCTCGCATTCCCATCCCCATTCCACCTCTGCCTCTTTCACCTCCAGGAGAAAACGGGGGCCCACCGCCCATGCCTTCTGGTTTGGGAGCTTTGCATTGGTTGCACTCCATTCTCCAGGCAAAATTTTGGTTGCCGCAACCGCTGAAAAGCAAGAGACCCATTGAAGCAAGTGCTGTTGACATTATACTAGCAGTGAGTTAAAAGGATAACCTAATACATACTGATTAGGACACTCCCAATCTCCGGCCCTTTGTTGCATGTTGCCTCCTGTGGGTCCGCCTCGGCCCATGCCACGTAGTCCACCTCGAGGCATGAAGCCACCACGGTCGCCCCCACGGCCCATCATACCTTGTGGGGTATTTGACGATTATAAAAAAACTCTATTAAGTTTAAACTGTGAAACGAGAAAGGCATTGTAGACTTACCTCCACGCCCCATCATGCCATCACGCATCGGTATCTGTGTTTTACGGCGTGCCATTGACACCTTGAGTCTGCGGCCCTGGAACTCTTTACCTGTGAGTTTGACAGCATAAATAAGCATTTCCACATCACATGTTAAACTAAACAGGTTCTTCTACCATCAAAGTGCTCTACAGCAGCTTTAGCACAGACTGGTTCCTCATAAGAGAGGGTGGCATCCCCTTTGGGCTTTCCCGAATCCTTGTCAGTATAGATGTTAATGGCAGGCTGGCCGAGCCTGCGGTTGAACTGTAGAGAAGTGAGAAGTTAATCTTATGTCGTTTGATATCCACATTCATACTTATTCTTACTCTAATGGGTCCGACGTGTTTAAAGAACTCAGCCATCTCTTCAATGTTGGCCTTCTCTGTCAAGCCAGTGATGTAGATAGCACAGTTCTCTGCATCGTCCTGCTCTTCAGGTCGTCCTAACGATCAACAAAATGTTAATCAAATATTCAGGGTCCAATGCTCAAATTCAACTCACCCATCTCACGTTCTTCGCCTCCCATGTGTCCTATGTTCAATCCAGTAAGTAGTGGTCAAGAGAAAGGGAGGGGGGAGAAACAGTCAGTGTTTGCTACTCATATCCAACGTACAACACCTGAAGCGTACTACAAAACGGTTATCGTTGAGACTTCAATATACAGCGGGGCCGTGTTAACCATCAAACCGTGCACGATTGGAAGGGTAAAATACCTGCGACCCCATAAACAATAATTGTGCATTCTTTGAAAAGCCTCTTTGACCAGTAAATAATTGTACCCACTACCCTTAAAAGTTGTTTGGCTTAAAAAAAACAAACCAAAAATTTTAGAGCGTCGACCCAGACACGAGCGGCATTTTTCCCATTAACCTTTGAAAAATTGGTCAAACCAATAAGCAGTGGCTCAATTTCACCAAAAACCTCTGAAAATGGTCTCAGGCATTGGACAATTTTCCCCAATTAGGGGATGTTCATAAAATGGACGTTTGATCCCAAAATAGCAAAATGAATACTCAAAACATAGTTGGAAGTTATCAAGGCTTGTAAAGGACTAACCAGTGTAATTCTCGTTAACTTACCACCAGGCTTACTGAAGCCACCTCTGTCTCCAGCGCTGCTATGGGGGAATAAATGAAGATATGAAGGCCATTTCCCTTTTACAGCCACATCCATGGCTCGAGCAAAGTGGCTTGATTGAGGGAGTCAAAAACATGCTATATAGGCTTACAGCAGGTCAACACCCCCTTCGTTGTTAAACAGAGTAACTGAGGGGATTGTGTGTTAATACTAGTAATTTGATGATTACAGTTGTGGATGGAAAAAGTGACATTATCTAAACATTGGTACAATTATTTCAGATGCATTGACAAGAATGTACTATTGCTTTTAACATTAGGCTCAAGTTATATTACAGCTGTACACACACAAAAGAAAACAGGACAATGCACCTGATAGTTCTACTTTACCAAGGGAAACAATAAAAGTACAGTAAATGTTACATAACACAAAAAGTTAAACAGTACACATTTGACAGAAATAACTTTAAAAACATGTTCAAGTATTAAAAATAGGGGTGCACCGATTTCCTTCAAGTGTAATTCTGGTGGGCCATTTCGAAGTACAGTGATAACTCAGTTTACGAACGCTTTAGGTCACGAACCTTTTGCCTGACGAACATTAAATTCACAAGAATATAATCTTGTCATATGAACTAGTTTTTGGCGGATGAACCAAACCACACAGCGCCACAGTGGCTGGCGGTTTTTGGCGGATTTCAGTCTTCGGCGGATGAACACTAAACCACACGGTCGAACAGCGCCTGGGTGGCTGGCGGACTATTTTTCGACACCACTTTTCTTTGAGTGCAGACTTGGTTTGTTATCGAGTGGGGTACTTTTGCTATTATGGGACTGAAAAAGAACCCACCACAGGCTTGTGTTAAGCCAAAGAGGACACAAAAGAAAATTATGGTCAAGCAGAAGAAAGATAATCGCAAAAACACAAATGCGGTGTGAGTTTGTGTGACTTAGCGTCCCAGTATGATAAGTCGACCATTGCCACATGTGGCTATGGGTGTTTCTGTGTTATGTAACGGTCTCAGGCAATACAAGAGGTTGAAAAAGTTCTGTTGATTAGGGTTAACGAAAAGCAGCTAGCAAGGGACAGTATAAATGAGGGTATTATCGCAGAGAAAGCACGGCAACTTCACTCGGATCTCAACCATCACAAATGTAAATAAAATGACTATTACACAGTACAGTTTATTTCTTTAATTACAATACAATAGCACATTTATTATACATAAAATAAGGTATATTTTGTATAGTTTTAAGGCTTATTTGGTAGAAAATTATGTTTGATGGGGACCTGGGAACGGATTATTCTCATTTTAATGGTTTGTTATGGGAAATAAATGATTGGCAGACGAACTTTTTGCCTGACACACACTTTCTGGAAACCAATTAAGTTCGTAAGCTGAGGTATCACTGTATTAATGAAAAGTGGCACACTATTGTAAAGTTTGATAAATAGCTCGTGCTTCAGTTTTTTTGTCTAGTCTTCTATTTGCGAAGTGTCCCCCTGATGAATCTCAAGGCAAGGTCCCATCTTATGACGGTGCAACACCAAGGCATTGACTGGGGCATCCACCTCATGCTCCCTTCGGTAATCTGAGAAATAAGACTGTTTCTCTATGGGTGTCTTTCTTTGAATCTGACCAAGAGACCGCTTGCAACACAGGTTTGTAATTGTAAAGTGTCCTTGAAAGCTATGAAAGGCGCTTATAGATAAAATGTATTATTATGTCACGACAGATAGGTTTCAGGGGCTTGCAACCTGGGTGACTCTCAAAAACATAAGATGTAGTTTTTATTGAAAAGCCATAAAGATTTTGCCTTCAGACCACGACAGGTACACTTAAATTGCATGTGTGTGGGGGTGATTTCCCAATCACTTAAAACCCATATTGTTCACCCATTTTATTGCTTTCTGTCGTATTGTTAGAGCTACGTTATGGTATTATTTCACATGTATTGTTCAAGGATTTACAATAAAGCAAGATTGAAACACTAAAGGTGTATGTTCTTGGTTGTGAAAATTTTATCAGAATCATCTGTATTGCCAAGTATGTAGAACACACAAGGAATTTGTTTCCGGTCAAACACTCTGCACTAGTATCATCATCAAAAAAATTGCAAAGAGGCACTACACAGTTCCATTTGGGCTACT
Organism: Hippocampus bargibanti; assembly: GCF_051943395.1. NCBI lineage: Eukaryota > Metazoa > Chordata > Actinopteri > Syngnathiformes > Syngnathidae > Hippocampus > Hippocampus bargibanti. Next base: position 16,849,112 of record NC_142737.1, on the reverse strand, counting down.
GTTCAAAGAGTTAATGGCTTGGGTTGATGAAGCTGTTTAAATGTCTGCTAGATTTGGTGCGCATGGATCGGTATAATATACGGTAAAGTCTCGTTATATAGATATTCTCCGAAAAAATATCGATATAACCGGGACTATCGATATATCCGACCCTGCGCACATGTAATTTTCTCCTTGCGTTCATAGAAATAGTATCGTAATAAGCGGTACTATCGATATAACCGATATCGATATAACGAGACTTTACTGTATTTACTTTTGAGAAATCCCTAGTATGATCAGCCAGGAAATTGTTCAGTGCACCCCTAATTAAAAATAAAATACAAAATAAAAACGCCCATCACATGCACAGAAAGACCACCATCCTCAGTTGTCGGTAAATAAGGCAGAGCCCCAATCAGTTTAAGATCCCTCCCGCGGGGGCCTTAAGTTGGTGTCTCTGCACTGAGTACAGATACTTTCTAGAGAAAAGATGCTTTTAAATGGCTCTGTTACCTGTATGGTATAAATGTGACAAAGCATGTTAAAAAGTTCTCAAGGTGATAAAACAGTTGAATTCCAAAAACACAAAATGCAGTTTTAAACATTTCAAAATAACAACATGACCACCCCACCTCCCCCTGTGCAACTCTGATATTGAAGTTGGTATCCTATCTATATAATTTCTGCTCACCTGTAGCACATTAAATTCACTCAAATCTGCCTACATGAAATAAGCAGTCTTGTGTAATTTGAACTCCATTTCGTGACCATAGGGATGGATGATATGACTAAAAATATTAAACATCTTCAACATTAAACATCAAATAACATTTGAAATAAGTGAATTCAGGTTATTTTTTAAACATGTAATTCCTATTTTTTCAGTAATTTAAACCGGTACTGGTTGTAAAGATTATATATATATATATATATAAATCTGCATCTCACCCACCATGGGTGGTGTCTGTCCCCCATTTTAGCTCAGGTCCTCTACCAGAGGCCAGGAAGCTTGAGGGTTCTGCGCAGTATCCGTGCTGTTCCCAGCACTGCGCTTTTCTGGAGATATTCGATGTTGTTCCCGGGATCTGTTGCAACCACTCGTCGTCACACACTATCTATCTCTATATATATATTATATATATATTATATATATAAATATATATATATATATATATATATATATATATATATATATATATATATATATATATATATATATATATATATATATATATATATATATATATAAAATACATACAGCCCTTTTGCGGTTCAATTGTAGCACCCCACCCCGAAAGTACCACATTCAGAAAAAAATGCCCAATGACTCAGAGGCTTCGTACATTGCTGTGGCTTGATTGGTTCCAGGCCCAACATCGACCAATGACATAGCAAGTTGATCTATCCCATGCTGCACAGCCATATTGATAGGCTGCGCAGCTTTGCAGCCCCGCCCGGAAACCTCTCGTGTCCTATCACATGGGTTACTCTTCGTCAATGATTCATCACATGGTTGCCCAGATCAACATTGTTAACCATGCGTGCTAACATACTTCTCAGATTCTTTCGCAGGTGGTCCGGATCCCTCAAACGCGATAAACGAGGAATCACCGTATTGATAGAATTATCGCACAGCCCTACACTTTTTAGGGTGACATATGAGCCCTGGATCATTACAACAATTGAAGAGATTAACGTTTGCCCCAGGAATTATTGTATACACGTGGCACGTGTACCCTGTTCACCCCACTCAAAATCATCAAAGAAGAAAGTTTAGTTGTACCTCTTTGACCTCCTTACCAGCAACTCGGAAAGGTTTGGTTTTTTTATTGATATTTTAAAACATCAAGGTCCCACCCCAAACGCAAACACAGGCTCAAGAAATTAAACTCAGGAATTGCCCATTGTGGTTGGATAAGTGCATTAGAGCTTGAACCAAACCAGCCAACACATGATTCCCATTATGCATACCAAGAGGCATCAAATATATAAAATGAGCCCATGTGTGCAGATAGCAAATATCGAGTGACATGACACTGAATTTAACTACGCTTGACCATTCCTGTTAAAGTTGAATAAGAAAAAAAATCTCAGAAACCAGATACCTGACAAAACACCAGAAGTGCTTGTAAATTCAGAAAATGTGCATTTGTTGTTTTATGTCCTTACCGCTACTGGTATACAATAGTCATTTTTTGTGAACATTTATAAAGAACCTCATAAACAAATATGAACGTTCGCCAGATATAGTTTGAAAAAAATCACGTCGAAAACAGGGGTTGTTCACCATCTCATTTTGACACAATGATTTTTTTTTAATCCCAAGAGCACCTTTACACAAGTCTTTCCATTATTGGCATTCCTTAATTTGTCTCCCATGCCAAGGATAAACACCAAACGATGTTCCCCCAAAAGTCACACCATCTTAAGCTTCTTTACGCAAACAATTTAGTTGGGAATATTGTAACAACAACTAACTTTACGTGTATTTTAGTACACCAGACTGAATATAATTGAAGTCACAAAACCCTTTTAAAGACCCAATCAATCCAACCTGATATGTCTCCTCAAATAACACATTTGAAATTACCTTGTAGTATAGTAACACTGATTTGTGAATCTTTATAGTGCATTAATATCCATTGAATTGATAGCCGTTTGAATAATACACTGATACAATCCATCACCACCCTCTGTCTCGTGGTTGAAATTAAAATTTGTTTTTTAATATTCCATCGCTCCTTGTTGAAATTAAATTAGATGTTCAATATCGCTACTCAAATCATTTAAGTGAATCCTTAAAGATAAACCTTCCCCATCCTACATTATGCACAGGCCCCAATAAATCTGCTGATAGAAAGTAGAAAACGCTCACTTACCAAGACAATTTAGCAAAAGGGCTGAGACAAAAAAAAAAAAAGACGCAGATCACTAGGTTTGTTGTCCAGTAAAATGTATTACCGCAATCCTGGCGGAACCTGATAAATCTCTCTAAACATAATTCTAACTTTTCAATGTTATATTTACCATTTGCCTCAGCCCTGCAGAGTCAAAGCACAAAGTCTGTCATGTGCTCAAGAAAGACACTTACCCCATGCCGCCACGACCCATGCCGCCACGGCCACGGTGCATCATTCCTCCTCTGTCAAAACCGTCACGACCCCTGCCATCCGAGTACCGTGACGGCTCTGAGTACCCAGAGCCCGCTGCCTGGCCATCCTGTCTGTAATTATCTATAAATGATGACAACTCCATTACAATGCAATTCTCCACCATAAAGCAACGGAAATGGTACAGCAATAAAACAACGTAAGCAGGCTTACTGTAGTGGTTGGACTGATAGCTGGGTGGTCCACCTTGCTGGCTATACTGGCTGGCTGGAGGCTGCCCATAAGAACCTGCAGCCGGAGGTGGATAGGAAGGAGGGGCCTGCTGTTGGGCTGCCTGCTGGTACCCACCCTGTGGCTGGCTGTAGCTGGACTGCTGGGCCTGGTACCCAGACTGTTGCTGGCCATATCCTGCCTGTTGGGAGTAGCTGCTTTGGTTGTAACTCGCAGGCTGACTGCTGGCACTATAACTGATGGGAGAAAAAAAATGCAGCCAAAAGTGTGGATACATTTTGTGGTATGAAGAGAGACAGTCCTTTGCAATTAGCTACACACCTCTGCGGAGCAGCAGGAGCTGGCTGCTGACCATATGCAGGGTATGCAGACTGAGCGGTATAACCAGGCTGAGACCCGTAAGACTGAGATGCAGCTGGAGCAGCAGCGGTGGCAGCAGCTGGAGCACCATCATAAGTCTGTGCTCCATAAGCCTGGGATGACTGGGTGTAACCATGGGTTGTCGATTGTGCAGCAGGATAGCCCGCTGTGAAATACACAAGACAAAAAGTTCTCCAAATTGCAAATCACACACACAAACAAAATAAAGTTTGGTGACCCAATAATTCTATACCAGTCACAAATCAAGTTGACCTCCTTTGATCACATACCTTGTGCTGTCTGACCATAAGAGGTGTTGTATTGCTGCGGTGGTTGTTGTTGAGCATAACTTCCAGCAGCGGGGGTTGCTTGGGTGTATGTACTGTCAGCAGCGGCGGCAGCAGGCTGGGCATATGATCCATAACTTTGCTGCCCATAAGTCTGCTGCTGAATTCAAAGCAAAATTAAACAACTGTGGTATCAGACAGCATTTTTTTATTTTGTCAAGGGACTCGATTGGGTGTAACATAATTAATACATCAATGCCAATACATTGCAATAATTGCACAACTATTCCTATAACATATTGCACTATTAAGGTAGTATTTTATCTCTCTGCAAATTTATACATAACACATGCAAGAACACTTCTGATGCAGCATAAATTTGTTATTTACATTAAAAGCATGGGTGCAGTACAACAAGATTGTAACATTTTTTATGTCTGCCTATCATTTAATTATTAAAAAGTACACTTTCCACATCCCTTCCAATCAAAAATGTTTTCTTTTCTAATGCGTTGTTTTCACTGAACCCATTATGCTGTGGTTATCGAGCTACATAGCGAAAATGTCGAGGTTTTTACATTATAACGACTGTATATCGCACAACCTCAGGCCCTCCCATCACTCGGTAACCATGTTTGCGCATTTAAGATTATATGTATACAATCAAGGGTTACCTGGGCAGATTGTCCATAGGCTTGTGAGGCCGGAGTAGCATAGGAAGCATACCTGCAAAGAAATAAAGGTTAAGATGTGTGATGGATCGCACTCAAAAAAGTACGCAAAGAAGACGGAGCGTACTGGTGACGCACATGTTCGCTAAAAATGAACGAGTCGCAGCTTTAACGTAATTCGGGCGCAGTCATAATCACGGGGTGTTATTTGAACACTTACCCCGGTTGCGAACTGGATTGGTTGTAGGCGCTGTAATCTGTTGAAAGTCAAATAAAACAAAAGTGCCGTTAAAATGTGAAGGGCTAGTAGCCATGATGCTAATATTTTAATGCTAACGTTCAACCAGCCCGCGGTTTCAGCGCCATTCATTAATGGCGGAGCCGGAACAATCATACGGCTAACAATACGTGTATCTCGACGGGTTATACATTCCCGACCTTAATGGGGATGAAAAGAAACAACTCGTTCTTAAAATTCAAGAGGAGATGACGGTGAGACGACGACCCCAACGTACATCGCCGAATTATGTTAGGCCTTGTGGCAGGCGCCAACTCAACAGCGGCGAATATTCGCTTCAATCGAGCAAATAAAACTAATTTGGTAGACGCAGAATATTAAATACGTGAAACATCATTGTATTCACATATGATTAAATATTTCAGACTCAATAGAAGAAGAAATATTTCCAAAATCGAGACTTACCGGGAGCGGACGCCATTTTGCGTGTCTTGTAAAAGACGACTGGATAAAGTTGATTGTTGGAGAGACGCCTTTGAGTGCGCAACAACCATGAGATATCGCGAGATAATAGAGTCATCCTTTCAAATAACGCGATACTTTTTTGACCCACAAAACACAACTACTACAGTGTATTTCGCATCTTTTTCTATGTGACGTTAACAGTGCTCGTGAGCTTTATTTTATGCATTTCTACGAAAATGTGAATTAGTGGTACAGAACAGCATTCCCTTTTCTGGCTTCTCACCAAATGAAGAGAATGAGGCCAATCGCCGATTTTCACTGGTGTCGAGTAGATATATAGGACAGAGGCAAAATAATCGAACAGGGGTTGGGAACCTTTTTGACTTAGAGAGCCATAAAAGTAAAATATTTAGAAATGTTTTTCAGTGAGAGCCACACACACGCGTGCGCGGGCGCGCGCGTGTGCGTGTTTTTAAGAATTATTGAATTATTATTCTATTGAATAGAACAACCATTCTGAAATTATTCCTTTGCTGTGTTTTTAAAATGTAGTTTTATTTATTCAGATAATAATAATAATAATAATAATAATAATAATAATAATAATAATAATAATTATATTATTATTATTATTATTATTATTATTATTATTATTATTATTATCTCATTTTCCGTACCGCTTATTCCTCATTAGGGTCGCAGGGGTTGGATTGGATTTGGATTTGCCTTTATTAGTCTCACAGTGGAGAAATTTACATTTCACAGCAGCAAAGTTATGAAAGAAATGAAAGATACAGGCACCCTGAATTGGTTGCCAGCCAATCGCAGGGCACACAAAGACATACAACAGTCACTCTCACACTCACACCTAGGGACAATTTGGAGTGGTCAATCTGCCTGCCATGCATGTTTTTGGAGTGTGGGAGGAAACCGGAGGATCCGGAGAAAACCCACGCGAGCCAGAGGAGAACATGCAAACTCCACACAGGGAGGCCGGACCGGGACGCGAACCTCTGCACTGTGAAGCCGGTGTGCTAACCACTCGGTGTGCTAACCACTCGGTGTGCTAACCACTCGACTAACCGCCCTATTATTATTATTATTATTATTATTATTAATAATAATAATAATAATAATAATACATTTCATTTATTAGTGCCTTTCAAAACTCATAATAATAATAATAATAATAATAATAATACATTTAATTTATAAGCGCCTTTAAAAACTCTCAAGGACACTTTACAGTCACAGGATATTTTTTACGTGGGTGAGCAGCGGCAGCCACACGCGCCAGCTTCACTCAACCCGTAAGTAACATGAAGTAAAAAAAGCAAACCTAACTAACAAATAATATGACAACACAGAGACACAGAGAGTCATTCATTCTCCAGCACTTTCTGTACCCTCTTTGTGACATGAAGCAGTTCTAGATGAAAGAGGAGCGGATCAAAGTGAGTGAGTTTTGACCTGGCTACAGGCAGCATAGTAAAAGAAAACAAAATTATCAAAGCAACTACTGTAGACACAAAGACACAGAAGTACCACAAACTGGACAACGTGATGTACAAAATTGACACAAAACAAATGATAAAAAATGTACAGGACACACGAATCTCTGATCATAATTTTCCACATCGCCCATCTCCCAACGATTAAATCAAGGGTTTCAGTTTTTGCAGCCCGCCGGATGATATTGTGCAGCCCCCATATTTTTTTTTTGCCGTGACATTGCCCTGTGCATTTGGGATGAAAAAAATCTTTATGGATAAAAAGCTGTGTGGGATTTTGTGTATTTTCTTCATAATTTATGGGCTACTATAGCTCAGGCTCATGGAAAAACATAATTCAAATTCGGAATTGTCAACTTGATGAAAAGGTTTCTTCAGCCGTCACCTGTACTTCTTTGAAGGTGTCGGACATTTCGCTTCTTATCCAAGAAACTTCATCAGCAAACTAAAGTCTTACTGGTAGTTTCGGCCATAGATATATCACTGTCCATACGTGGCGGTGCCGGACTCTGCTATGATTGGTCCCTGCTCTCAGGGTGGGGGCAGCAGAAGACTAATCCCTGTGGCTCCACTGACTCATTCTATTGTCCTGACTGACGACTGGCCTGATTGCCCAATCTGCCCTGGTATCACCTCATCAGCATAACTAGGCCTATGTTGCCTAAGCACTCTATTGTACGAATGATCCAAATTGAACCTCACCCCATCCTGGATTTTGCTGTTTTATGAAAATAGCTTATTTTACTCCTCTTTCAAACCATCTATTTTCTTTCGATAAGATTTTAACCTCATTGTCGTCAAATGAGTGGTTGTTAGCTTTTAGGTGCATATGTACTGCCGATTGAGGCCCACGAGTATTATCCCTGCGATGTTGATAAAGTCTTTTTTTGAGAATTTGTTTAGTCTCCCCAATGTACTGCTCTTTACAATTTTCATTCTTACAATGTATTGAATAAACTACATTACTTTGTTTTTCATTTGGCAGCCTATCTTTTGGATGCACTAATTTTTGCCTTAACGTGTATATCGGTTTGAAATAAGTAGGAATTTTGTGTTGCCAAAGGACTCTGTAGTTTTTCAGAAACTCCTGCAATGTAAGGTACTGCTACTCCTCTCCTTTTTGTATCTTCAGAATCTTTGGTTTCATTCCCTATTCTTTCTTTCTGACATTTGTTGAATGACCACTGAGGGTACCCACAGTTTGTGAGTGCTCTCCTGATATGTTTTGACTCCTTTTCTCTACCTTCAACACTTGTTGGTATTAGTTTAGCCCTATGCTGGAGGGTTCTGATAACTCCTAGTTTGTGTTGTAAAGGGTGGTTAGAATCGAAAAGTAAGTACTGGTCAATGTGCGTAGCCTTTCTAAAGACTTCTGTTTTTAGCACTCTGTCCTCTTTTATAATTACTTTACAATCCAAAAAGGCTAGTTGGTTCTCTTCAATGTCCTCACGAGTAAATTTAATGTTGATGTCTACCGAGTTGAGGTGATCTGTGAAGGATTGAATTTCTTGTTTTTTAATTATGACAAAAGTATCGTCCACATATCTAAACCAGTGTCTATGTTTTGTCCCCGGGAAGGATGTGAGCGCCTGTTTCTCCATCTCTTCCATATACAGATTAGCCACTATGGGTGAAACCGGTGAGCCCATAGCACAACCATGAATTTGTTTGTAAAATTTCTCCCTAAATTGAAAATACGTAGTATTAAGGCAGATTTCCAATAATTGGCAGATGTGGTCCGGTTTAAGTTTGGTTCTTTCATGCAGCGAAACGTCCGCCAGCAGTGTCGTCCTCACCACTAAGACTGTAGCTGAGGTTGGGACAGATGTGAAGAGAGAAGTCACATCGTAAGATGCCACTGTTTCCTCAGGTTCCAATATGAGGTCCTTGATCCTCTCTACAAACCCTGTGGTGTTCGCTACGTGATATTCTGTGTTACCAACCAACGGAGCTAAGATAGTTTTTAAATATTTGGCTACATTGAATGTAGAGGAGTCAATGCTACAAACAATGGGTCTGAGTGGGAACCCTTCATTATGTATTTTTGGCAGTTTTCCTTTCTCTAACTTTTGGAGACAGTCTATCATTTCTTTCTTGTATCTATTGGAAGGGTCCCTTTTTGGTTGCTCATAAGTGTAAGAATCACTGATTAACCTATTTATTTTGACTTCATAATCCGATGTGTTGAGAAGCACTGTACACCTACCCTTGTCTGCTGGCAAAATAGTAATATTTTTATCTTTTTGTAGAGTAGTTAACGCCTTTCTCTCTTCTAATGTTATGTTGGACGGAGGTGGTATGGCACTTCTAAGAAGGGCTGATATTTTAATGCGAAGATCATCTGCCTGTACATACGAAAGTTTGTTATTTTTAATAGCCGATTCAGTAGCTGTGATGTAGTCTATTGTAGGTATAATTTTAGTAGTTACTGAGAAATTTGAACCTTTGGTTAGTACCGCGTTTTCTGTCTCTGAGAGATCTCTGTCTGACAAATTTCGGATCCAGTTCTCTCTTGAAATCTGCTCATACCTAATTTTTCCCGTGTTTACAAATAGCTGTGATTGTTTCTGTAAAAGTAATTTTTGAAATTTACTCTTTTGTCTCTCTTTGGTTTTGCTGTGGTGCCTCATGTATCCGGATTTGGTAGATTCACACACTTTCTGATAGATTTTGTGAGTAAGTTCAGTGTGTAATCATTGATAATAAGTTTCTATTTCTGACTGTTTGTTTTTTATCTCTATGTTAAGACTCCTAATTCGCAAATGTAGTATTTTCCTAGTATAATTTTGTTGCATTTATCAGAAGCGAAACGTCCGACACCTTCAAGGAAGTATAGATGACGGCTGAAGAAACCTTTTCATCGATTGACCACTCCTGTACGACTGAGAGCTTACACAGAAGTATTATGAGAGTTAGTGATGGACAGAGGCGACACGGTGGACACGTATGTCTATGTCATCCTCCTCGTGTCCACGAGGCCCATGATGACAGTAGTGCAATGTATTTTCTAGGACAGTACTGTACAGGATTAAGGATGCAACGTATGTTTCCCTGAAAGTCTCATTCTGTCCAATAGATGGCAGTATCATATACTGTTGACAACTCGCGAAGAAGCGTGTAATATGACGTCACCCGAAATCAAGCGCATTAAGAACAATACAGTACAGTACAGGATGCTTTCGATTTATACAGTGTGTTTTGGAGCATCATTATGACCTCTCATCGACACATGGATACTGTACAGGCTCAAACGAATATATTATAGTACAGCGAGTGTAGATTCCCTGCGATCAAAAACGACATAATGGCCACTACTTCTAGACGAACGTACCAGCGTTGTGCAAAGTGGGAAAAGAAGAACAATCAAGTGATTTAGGTCATGAGTTATCGTATATTTTCCGTTTGGCTCGGCTCAGGACGTCCAGGATTCTTTCTAGGGACAACCCTGCTGGTGGCGCTCATCTTTGTGGTCTATGCTGCAGGTCCCCAAACAAGTCTCAATTTAGGTCCAGGTGGAGAATTTCCACGTTTCAGAGGTATCAATTCGCAGACGGAAAACTGGTATCTTGTATAATTCGTAACAAACAACATAGTTAAAAAATTCCAACTCTTGTTTCGTCTAGACGTTTTCCTGTACGCTCTCAATCATGACGATTTGCCCTCTCTGGTCGTCAGCGTTGCTCTGCTGCTGTTGTTGGGACCACGCCAAGAGCGTCTCTGGGGCACAATCGCCTATCTTGGCCTCTCCATCCTGACAATGACCGTATTACCTCTTATTTACACACTGGTCCTCTTTGTCTTCAGTCTTGAGGCCAGTCGATTCTGTGGCTATGCTGCTATTCAGCTGGCGTTGTTTACAGCCCAGTGCCGGCACGTGACAAAAAGGCGACGTCGGGGCTGTTTGCCAGTTTGGATTCTGCCCTGGTTGCTGTTGTTGCTTTGTCTGATCGTGCTGCCAGGGACACCTGCCCTGCTTAATTTCTGCGCCATATGCACTGCTCACAACTGTATCCTCGTTTAAATATCACCGTATTATGCAATGTGTAAGAATAATTTAGTGTGACCCTGTGAGGTGGCAGTCTTTTAGGATATCCACTTCACAATTCTGAGATTGGGACTCCTTCATGTTCCCCAGCGTCCTCCCACATTATACGATTCCCAAGTTTTTGAATACTACTTCAAAAGACCAATTATGAGTGTTAATGGTTGTTTGTATGTGCCCTATGATTGGGTGGCCAATTCATGCACAATTCTAGGATGCACATTGCCATCACTTGCCGAAATCAGCTAAAATAGTAGCCAAGTAATCCTAGCAATTATAAGTGATGGATTTGTACATTGTATTGTGTCCTTTTGAAGGTGTGACAAATTGTAACCAATCCCTTTCTCTGAGGAAGTTAATCAATCCCAAGAAGCTTGAAGATGCTGATACTTAATGAACCTTTCAGATAGTCCCAGTCTCATCCAGATGTTACAGGAGTTGGAGAAAGCCAATGTCCTGACCTTCATTCCCACTTCAGCATATATTCTTACTTCATCCAGATTAAGTTTGCCGACCTACTGGTCCTCGCAGATGTATGGGTCATATTTTTCCCCATCTTTTCCATAGTCACACTGACCTTCACCATAATTAGATTTTCTGTTTTTTGTCCCTCTCAAATTCCAGGTCACACTCTCAGTTTATGCATGACGATCATGCAACACCCTCTCTTATGAATGACCCCTTAACATTGAACCACCCTCCGTGGGACGAGCCACTGTCTAATTGGAGGCCAGAGTATGAAGCAGAGGTGGTAGAAGAACAGATGCTGAGGGCTGGAATACTTGCCTCCTTACAGGATGTCCCAGAGGAAGTGAATCGAAAAGTAGAGGTGCCAAAATCCTCAGTGTCTGCCCTGAGGTTGGTAACTACAAACAGTCGGATCATTAATGTACACGACAATGCTTTGTGATTTGGCGGAATGATGACACACTGTTTTCCCCAAGACTCCAGCAACTGGAGAAGATGGGCTTCCCCACAGAAAGAGCCGTAGTGGCACTTGCGGCATCAAAACAGCTGGATGGCGCCATTTCCTTACTCATCGACAACCGTGTTGGAGAGCAGGCTGTGGTTACAGTAAAGGGAAAGAAGACCACGTCACACAAAAACCCTGAGTTGAGTCAAAACTCACACGGAGACTGAAAAAACTGTTGGCCTTTATACAGCAAACGCTGCATTTTTATTCCTTCTGTGAAATAAACCCCAGATGAAAAGTATTTCGGAAAGGGATGGGAGTTTGTTTGATGTATTATTGGGAAATGAGCAACCACACGTTCGTTAATAAATTGTATCGTTTTGTTCCATGAGGAATACGTATAAACGTTTAACTCATCAGTTTCATGCAAAAAAAGGTACAGGTACTCAATATTTGGTTGCACATGAGTAACATGTGGTAAATGTATGTAATGCCCCCCCCCTCTAAATAATTAAATTTTCACAAAAAATAATCTTGTGCAAACCATGTTGTTCAAATTATACATATTTTTACGTCAAAATCAACAAAAGAAAACATCAGGAATTCAATTAATTGCTAAGTGTGCCGAACCCCATAATGAATATCTAATATTGATGTTAACATTCCATAGTGACACAAAGATGAAAAGGTTTCTTCAGCCGTCATCTGTACTTCTTTGAAGGTGTCGGACGTTTCTCTTCTCATCCAAGAGGCTTCGTCAGCTAACTAAAATTTTGCTGGTAGCTCTGGCCCTATATATCTATCCCTACTGTCCAGAGGTGGTGGTGACAGACCTCTGCTATAATAGGTCCCTTCATTTTCACAATGTATTGAATAAACTACATTACTTTGTTTTTCATTTGGCAGACTATCGTTTGGGTGCAGTAATTTTTGTCTTAAAGTTTTCATCAGTTTGAAATAAGTAGGAATTTTGTGTCGCCAAAGGACCGTTTGTAGTTTTTCAGAAACCCCTGAATGTAAGGTACGGCTACTCCTCTCCTTTTAGTATCTTCAAGATTTTTGGTTTCGTTCCCTATCCTTTTCTTTCAACAAATGTCAATGTAGTTTATACGATAATTGTAACAATGAAGATTGTCAAGAGCAATACATTGGGGAGACTAAACACATTCTCAAAAAAAGACTATCAACATTGCAGGGATACTAGTGGGCCTAAATCTGCAGTACATATGCACCTAAAAGCTAGCAACCACTCATTTGAACACAGTGAGGTTAAAATCTTAGCGAAAGAAAAATGATGGTTTGAAAGGGGAGTAAAAGAAGCTATTTTTATAAAACAGCAAAACCCTTCACTAAATCAGCATTGTGGTGTGAGGTTTCATTTGGATCATGCTTACAACACACTCCTGAGATCGTTGCCACATAGGCTTAGTTATGCTGACGAGGTAATACCAGGGCAAATGGGGCAATCAGGCCAGTCATAGACCATAATCAGTCAGGACAATAGAAGTAATCAGCGTAGCCTCAGGAAATAGTCCTCTGCTCCCCCCAACCTTAGAACAGGGACCAACCATAGCAGAGGTCTGGCACCGCAACCGCTGGACAGTAGGGATATATACATGTACACTGTATAAAGGGCCAGAGCTACCAGAGAAAAAAATAGTTCCCTGACAAAGCCTCTTGGATGAGAAGCGAAACGTCCGACACCTTCAAAGAAGTACAGATGACGGCTGAAGAAACCTTTTCATCGATGGACCACTCCTGTACGACTGAGAGCTTACACAGACGTAGTGACACAAAGTTATGTAAAATGATTAAAAAAACAGTGAATATCATTTTATTACAGCGATCATCAGGAGACAGGGTTGTATCAACTCCAACACATTTGCAAGAAATAAAATGTAAAAAGTTATACAACGGTATGCTAGACAAACTACCACTGACAATTTTAAATACGTTCACAAAAGTTTGATTTACAATGAAGAAAAAAAAAGTCTTAGGACAGCACCAACGTAACAGTGATTCCAGTTTAGCCTTTTCCTGGGCGTAGAGTTTTCTTATCCCTAAATAATTTTCAGGATGAAATAAAATCCACTGGATCATAGGCTATGCAACAAATGTAAATATGTTGTAATATATTGATCACTTTTTTTCCCGTGTGTAATTGTAACACACATCACACTCATATATATATACCAACACATCTCAGTAATAGTAGTGATGTCTGTGTTTTTAGTGCACGACATCTCAACCGAGTTTAGCAATCGAAGAGTTACAACAAAAAGAAGAGGTTTTCTGTCGTCCAAGAAATTGTACACGCTCGTGAGGTCTCACGACATTGCCGTCACATTAAAAAAGAATGAAAACCCTGTTACATCCCCACAAACGGATGAAGCTAAATGACCCTTAATGTCCAGATTTGTGAGCAGAGAAGCACCGCCATGTAATTCAGTTTCCTCTTGCCAAACATGTGAGACCCAGGGAGGTGCAGCAAAAAGTGGTTATGGCGATAGGGGGTGTCAAACACGTTGTTACAGGCGAGGAGAACATGGTGGAGTATCACTGGCATTTCCCTGAGGTGTCCCCCAACCTAAATCTGACAGGAAAGCCCCCTCAAAAAGACTATCAATTAAGTGATGCGAGCTATCGGAAAGAAAGGCCTAACTCAGCCTGCTGTCCTCAGGGAGTTGGGGCGGGGGGGCTACTTCCCTTGAACCTTGGTGTCGGAAGACCGAAGAGAAGTAGGTCGATACGGAAGCGCACCTGCTCGCTTATCTCTGTAGAAACTAGGGGAGACTGTGCCAAATGGTCCATCCCCAGAGCCTAGATCAGGTTCTGTTGAAGAAAGACAGCAGTTGGAACAGGGCCTCCCTGCCCAACACTGTTTGACCACATGCATGCCGTTGTCTTGATCTCACCTAAGTTTTTTTTAACTAGCACTATTACAAGCATGCCTGCAATTTCATCAGACACATTTTTACATTGGTTTATTTTCTATCAAGTCTCTGCTGCTAGAACCTGCCACAAAGCATCAGTGGGACTGGTGAGTGGGACTGCAACTACATTTAAAGGACAACCAACACCATTTTTTTGTTTCCTAACTGACATCAGAAAACGTTTTATAGCATATAAAATACCCAAAACACGCAGGCAGATCTTTTTAGTCAAATGAAAAACACTAATAAAAATGACTTAAAGTGTCCAAAAATGACTTCAAAATGAAACCAGAAACGGCCAGTTTCAGAAGGTCCCGCCCCCTTGTTCGTGACGTCACGCCAAGACGTCTTGTATTGCTCGAGAATCAAAACAATAGCTTCAGATTCGGAGAAGATGCTTTCTTGTTACTCATCCAGTTATGAATATGATTCAAATAGTTCTAAAGAGGAAAGCATACATGTTTGCAATCGATTAAAGGAGTCCTCCCACATCAATTCGAGCCGTCAACGACAGCAATGAAGCACCCAGAAAATGCAGAAAATGGCGCCCAAGCTCCTTTGGAAATGGGCTGATTTGTCTCCTGGGAATTTGTGTCAGCGAATATCAAATAGTTGTCATGGTGCAACACACAACGATTCACCATCGCGCTATGTGTTTTCCTTCTAATTTCAGAATCAACACGGATCAACATGAAGTTTTCAGACCAAACAAAGTACCGCAAAATGCACTGTGTGTCGCTTTATCGGTCAGGGGCGTTCCAAACGTGACGTCACGTGGGGATCGCCATCAACTCGAAAACAAGACTTCCGGAATATTCAGCGCGAGTCTTCAAACGTAAAATATAGCTATATGTGGTGGAATCTTTGTAAAATACGCTCAGTAGAAATCATTTGAAGTGATTTTACAAATTCTGAACACAACTTGACCAGAGGCGTCGGTTGTCCTTTAAGTGTATTTTAGCACAAACAATGGCTCAGTGCCATCTTTTGTCCAAAGGAAAAGCATGTATGTCAACAAACAGATGTGTGTTTGTGTGTGCGTTATTTTTGAGATGTGGTGTTCTGAAAAAGATATTATCAGGAAAAAAACTTTGAGGTGTGAGATGGACATAAAGAAAAAGAAACAACACACATGCTTTTCATCAGACTTCAACAATGCTCATAACAGTTTGCAGTCAAAAAGTGATACAGTACATATTTTTATGGTATCCCACCGTACATTAGGATGAGAGTTTGCCCCTGATTGAGATTCTCTTTAGATCTTACTAGATCCAAAAAGAGTTATTCCTGATAAATATTGAAGAAGCCAAGGTGTCAAGGGTGGATGAAACTAGGAAGCGCACCTACAATTCACCTGAATTGTGCTTACAGTATATCCAAACGTGTCATGGAAAGTATGACAAATCAAGATATCCAGTGGGGTAGTGGTTGCGACCAAGCATTTCCAGTTAATAACAATCTCAAAAGAAAAATTCTTGTAATTTCATAGAAAATAAAACCTACCGTATTTTCCAGTATATAAGACGCACCCAAAACTCATATTAAAAGATGACCCTGTGCCTTATGGTGTTTGCTTTATTGAGTAAAACAAACGTTTGATTTGAAAAAAAAAATCTTTTTTTTTCCTTGAAGAAGTTGTCAGCCACCAGGGCAGAGACGTTTTGAAAGTTGTACGCCCGACGTAAAAGTTGTATGCCGCGGGCAGACGTTATTTCAAACACTGGTATAAGGCACACCTGAAAGCCTTCATTTTCTCCAAAAGATGACCCTGTGCCTTATATGCAGTTGCCTCTTATACAATATGTGAAGTAATATTGAGCCACAACAGGTCTTGCAACTCCTGTCGGCAGCCACAAACTCCATTTTCCCCCCATAGTAGTGTGTAACCCCAGCCTCTATTGTAGCGCCTTATAATGTGGTGTGCCTTATATACAGAAAACTTTTATAGATTTACATATTATATTTGGAAAACCTTTTTCACTCATTGAAGGTGCGCCTTATACTCCGGTTTGCCTTATACAGTAAAGTCTCGTTATATCGATATCGGATATATCGATGGTCCCGGTTATATCGATACTATTTCTATGCACGCACGGAGAAAATTACATGCAAACAGGGTCGGATATATGGATAGTCCCGGTTATATCGATGTTTTTTCGGACTCCCTTGAATATCGATATAACGAGACTTTACTGTATATGGAAAAAGTTTGAAAATACACCATTCGTTGGGGGTGCGCCTTATACACCGGAAAATACGGTAAATGTTGCAGCGCTACTCTCCAGACTAGCACAATAGGTATAAGTGAAACACACCAATCCACAAAGCACAGTGATTTTCATGAATTAAAAGCCGTATCTTCGCTTAATTCTAAAAATTGCAAATCTATTTTTAAAAATCGACTTTAAAGTAGCTACATCAACGTTCCGCAGTTCAGTAAGATTTGGTAATGTCATGGCACGCTTTCAACATTCCCTAGTTTTCCTTGATTTCTCTTTTTTTTGCGTGTGTGTGTGTCTGTTTGAGGGCCATCAGAGCTGTAGGTGAGGAGGTCTCATCATTACCTGGCCAGATGATAGCCTCCAGCAGCGTCACTCTACGAGCCAGAAGCTCAAGCTCAGCCTGCAAGTCGCGGAACATCTGCAAGCTAAAGTCCTATCAGAGAGCAGTGACAGGGGAGGGGGCTGCGTGAGGGGGTGTGGAAACACCAGCCTGAGTCCTGGGGGCTGCTCGTGACTGTTGCCACTCCCCGTCCCAATAGTGTAAGTGGGAGATGTAGCCCCCTACCTTAACCCCTGCCTCAAACTGACCCTGCCTCAGGCCTCCTCCTACTCACCATGAATACCGATCATAGTCTCGAGGATTAAAACCCTCTCAGCTAAGATCTTCAGCGCCTCTCTGATCTGATGTATTCCGTCCCCCTGTGAAGATAGATACAGCCGTCATTGTTAGGAGTGCAAGCTGAAGAACAGCACGCCGAGATGCAGCTCATTTGTTTTGTTCTTCTCAATACAGTTCAGCAGTTAGAAGGTTAAACAGTCCACACATTTGTCCAGCATCGTCTTGCTTCCTACATGTCTCCATCTCCCCTCATTCTCTGGCCATGCTGCTCTACGGTATGACGCCAGTCTTTGCCATGCTGGGCTGGACAACAACAGCATGCACGTCACAGCAGTTACACGTTTGACACACCTGGTTGTTCCAGGATGCATATTTGGTCATGCTATGTATGCACTAATGTTTCTGTCTGCAACTCAGCCAGGGAAGGATTTGCTTAAAGTTATTACGGTCACCATCTGGCTAACAAGGGCCAGAGGGCAAAACATGCACTCACTGGATACCTTATTAGGTCCACTTAGGTAATAATGCTCGCTTTTAATTGACGCTCAAGTAATATTTGATTTTGCAGCTATTTCAAATGCCGATATTACCAGTATGTGGTATTTCTTCTATTCTACATACATATACATATCCATCCATCCATAATTGATTTAGTAAGTTAGTAATTCAATGAAAAAATCAGATTTGTGAATAGTTTGATCACATATGTGGGGAATGTGCAATGCTACCTAAGAGAGTGCCCAGTGAGTGTACATTAAAATCCGGTCACACTTTTATTTTGTATAAACGGAAGGAAAACAAAAAAAGACCACAATTCACCATAAAACATAAGGCATGCAAATAGGATCTGGGCAGGGGGTGCATGGTAAAAATGTTCTGATTAGTAAAACAAAGTGGAAAATAAATACTTTTTAGCCAATGCAGACTATTTAATTCAAAGCAAGAAAATTAATACTAAAGGGATTTTTTTTCCATATTTCAACATAGCAGCCTTGTTATGTACTTGTTAATGTCCACATGCAAGAAACGAATCCTTTGCAAGATGGGGTAAAAGAGGGTAGCTGTATCCACTCCACAACATCTCTGAACCCAACTGAATCCGGGACTGGCACAAAAATGGGATGATTTGGCATTTGCATCGCATACATTTGGCTTTTGTTTGTTGTATGATTTCATCTGAAGACAAGACAATCAATTTGGAAGACCTTTAATTGAGGAAAATGTGTTAAAGGATTCAGCCTTCTCGTCTATGGCTTGGTTGTAGCGGGTTGGAAGAACTAAATTGTTGGTGTGACGGTATTTTTACATGTATGCCAAAGTCAGATGCTGCCAAAGTGACTGTGAACGGTAGCCATGGCTTGCAGAGGGAGTCAGACAGCTTAAAGGTCAAGAGGACAATGTCATGATGGGGATGGGGCTGCAGTCCGAAGCGCACCCCAAGGATCAAAAAACACAAAATCGCATCAACATTAACATTTTTCACACACACACACACATATGGTTCACCAGCTGAAATCACATGTAAAAAACACACACATGATGGGTGAGAAGACACTAGAGGACAATAAAAACACATTGCCGAGAAACATATCCTGAATCGAAAATCTCTTACATTTAGATTGCTCTTGTAAAATGAAAAAGAGATCAAAGAAAAGGAAGCGTTAGACAAACAAAAGAAATGTCATACTTAACAAGGGAGTATTAAAATAATTCTCAGAAGCAAAAGCTTTGCTTTTGTTCCACCAAAAGTGCTTGGACAGAACCACATTACCACCAAATGTGCTACTTCCTCACCGGTAAGCCCTTCTCTCCACGATCTCCTTTGGGACCCGGTAATCCCTGAAAAAGAATAGTACAACTACTGTAGAAGCGTGACTCAAAGAAAAGGAAATGTTTTTATGATATTGTAAAGATCGTTATCAAGATCCTTCTAATGCTGAAAGCAGAGGTTAGGGTTTAGGTTGCCTTACCGGCTCGCCCCTGAAGCCCCTGTCCCCTGGGTAACCTGAGGGACCCTGAA
The DNA here is from genome assembly GCF_051943395.1 of Hippocampus bargibanti. NCBI lineage: Eukaryota > Metazoa > Chordata > Actinopteri > Syngnathiformes > Syngnathidae > Hippocampus > Hippocampus bargibanti. The sequence goes on along the minus strand of NC_142737.1, from coordinate 16,829,508 downwards.
CCACAAGTGCACCACATCATTTTGTTTCAGCATCAAGGGTGAATAAACAGAAAAGCTATTAAGCCATCAGTGGCACTCACCCTCTCTCCACGCTCTCCCTTCAGCCCCATAAGACCTTGTGCTCCAGGAGTCCCGGGTTTACCCTGTCGACAGCCAAAATTAGAGAGCTAACTTAGCCTTGAGAGAACATATTAACAACAAATTAGTGTCAGCCACCTTACATTTTGTCCCTGTGGGCCTGGTGGGCCTGCTGGTCCTTTCGGGCCCATGGGACCTACGCATGAATAGCAATTAGCAAAGAGAAATTTGGCCTTTCATCATGAATTTTCCTTGGAATAATATCCCCTTATATATATATATATATATATATATATATATATATATATATATATATATATATATATATATATATAATAAATCAGAATCATCTTCATTGCCAAGTATGTAGAACACACAAGGAATGTGATAGGACTATATATCAGTGACGTGCAGTCAGGGGAGGCAGGTGAGGCTGTGCCTCACCTGTCATCATGGAAATATAAAATGAAAAATAAATTACAGTTATATTTATTTAGTGATTTGTACTATAAAGTTCTTTTCCATTTAACATTACCATTTTTGGATTTTTTTTCAATATCGATGAATGTTCACATTTACCATTCAAATACTAAGTAGACGAGCGGTGAGGCAGCAGCCGGCTGAGCTCACCATGGATTGCGCAACGACTATGCTAACTGTGCTGGCTTGCTCTGCAGTGAGACCACATTGCTGTCTCTCTGCATATCGCTATTAAAGTGTTCAAACACTTAGTATATGAACAAAATTTCAGTCTTTTCTGGATGGAACTGTTCAATAAAAGCCTGCACATCAACTCCTGAATGGCTTGCTTCTGCTTGTCCTCTTGAAGGCAAATAAAATCCTCTGTGTTGAGGACCTCATTATGGTCAGCAACAAGCTCCTCAGTGTCATCTGCATCCACTTCAAGTCCCGTAGGTGCTGGCAGAGATTTTATTACAACAAAAGGTTTGAGTCCGATTTTTCCACGGACCTGGAATAAAACGCGACAAAAGAAGGCGAGCGGGGGCGATCAAGCTAGGCAAAATAAAATGGCACACTCGCAATCCCCATGAGCAACAAACTTACGTGATCGTGGCTAACAATCACCTCGAGCGAAACAAACTCTTGTGCTGGCAACTCCAAGACACTGGCGAGGCGTGAGGCGTCGTAATCATGTCACTGGTGAGGTGACTGCGACTCGTTGAAATGTCCTAGTATCGGTGATTCGGGGATGAACACGCACACCCTATTCGTGTTTCTCAATGACCTCCTTCTTCTCCTCGACTGTAATTTAGTTTTGTGTCTTCTTCGGCTGACGGAGGTCGGGAGTGGCGTCCTAGCCCCAGCTGCGGCTGACGGAGGTCGGGAGTGGCGTCCTAGCCCCAGCTGTGAACTCGCACGTGACAATTCCGGTGTCATTAGTCACGTGAAATCATCGTGTAAAACCTTTGTGTAAAACTTTGCGAAGGATGGTAGCAATGGTGGACTTTGCATTTCGGTACCGGGCTCTTTAGTTGTAGAATGGTAGTAGAAAGTTACTCTCAGGGAAGTGACACACAGCGTGGGAAATGTGTCAGGCTGAGATTCACAGGAAAGCCGCGGTGCGCACCTGTGACGCCACAAACGCACACCTCGTTCGTGTTTCTCAATGATCTCTTTCTTCTCCTCAACTGAAAAAAACTCCTTGGAGGCGATCAACGTCTCTCTTTGTCTCTCTGTGTGTGTCTCTCTGTCTATCTGTGTGTGTCTCTCTGTCTCTCTGTGTGTGTCTCTCTGTGTGTGTCTCTCTGTGTGTCTCTCTGTGTCTCTCTCTCTCTCTCTCTCTCTCTCTACGTGTGCATTCAGAGAAAGGGGGTGTGGAAAGGCAGGCGGCTGGGGCGCTGTTTGGTCATGTGCTTTGGTGTTCTTCTACCGAAGATTACTCCGTCAGCCGCGGTGGAGGGTGTGTTTCGCGAAAAGTAGTGCTTAATCCAATGTTTAATTTTCATACATTTAACGTTCGTAAACCGAAAAGTTTGTATATTTTATATATATATTGTATATATATATATATATATATATATATATATATATATATATATATATATATATATATATATATATATATATATATATATACAGTAAAGTCTCGTTATATCGATATTCAAGGGAGTCCGAAAAAATATCGATATAACCGGGACTATCGATATATCCGACCCTGTTTGCATGTAATTTTCTCCGTGCGTGCATAGAAATAGTATCGATATAACCGGGACTATCGATATATCCGATATCGATATAACGAGACTTTACTGTATATATATAACGAGACTTTACTGTATATATATATATATATATATATATATATATATATATATATATATATATATATATATATATATAGCGGCTGGATAGCTCAGTTGATAATGCATCGGTTTGGCATATGGGAGACGAGGGTTCGAATCCCACTTGTGGCAGAGAAAATGAGCACAATGACATCATCCAGTGTGGGTCCTTGGGCAAGACCCTTCACGCTAATGCCTACCTCATACAATGATGAGAGACAATAAATGGAATGACATGCCGGCTCAGACGTCGCCCGGCCAAACAAGGTCTGCGTCAGGTGCTGGGGAACCAGAGCACCCTGATGAAAAATGGGCTACTGGAACAAAGCGGAGATGGACGAGATGCGATAACATGGCTCTGTTGGAATGCTACTACTCAAGCAACCCTTGTCAGAGGGGTTACATGCGGAGAATGGGGGCTGAATGGTTACTTCGAAACCCACAGTCACGGTTGACCACGAAACAACTAGTAGCTCAGTGTTCCAATATCCACAAACGGCAATTGCTATCACAACTTGAGATTGATGAGGTACAACACAAATTCCGAGGTGAAGGGCCCCAGGCTGCCACATCACAGGAAGAGGTTCAACCAGAGATTGGGAGGCAAGCCCCAATGAATAATGAGATTGGGAAGCCAGCCCCAATAAATGAAATGCTGAGCGAGGCAGCAAATGACCTGAGAGATAAGATCATGGCAAGAATGAAAACTGGGCAACGAAGGCACCGATTACAACGGCTATGTGAAGTACCACCTGAAAGTCTCATGGAAACTGTGAATGCAGCACTGAGAACGATCCCGACCGGAACGATCACGGAAACCAATGAGCTGATATACACCTCAGCATCAGTGATCCTAGACATGCTTGGCTACAAGAGCAACCATGAGAGCCACGAGATTCATTACCACCATGGAAAAGACGGTTGGAGGCCAAGATCAAGGCGGCTCGGAAAGATGTGAGTCAATTGACGGAGACCCAGAGAGGTGTGAATAAAAGGCCAATACCCAAGAGGTACATGCAGATAACCATACCTGAAGCACTCGAAACTGCCAAACAAAGGCTCCAGGCCTTGGCCAGTCGCCTAAAGAGGTACACGAAAGAGAATGAGGCCAGAAGAATAAACAGGCTGTTCGCAACACAACCTGCGAAAGTGTACGCTCAGTGGCAGGGTTCTAACAGCAGAGCAGACCCTCCAAGGCTGGAAACTGAAAGATACTGGAAAGGCATATGGGAGAAGGAGGTAGTACATAACAGCAGTGTACAATGGCTGGTGACTCTGAAAGAGGGGCACAGCAACCTCCCTGAACAGAACCCAGTTACCATCACAGCGGCAGATATACAAGGAAGAGTCTCAGGTATGAAAAACTGGACGGCACTAGGCCCGGATATGGTCCACACCTACTGGCTAAAGAAACTCACAGCTCTCCACGAGCGCCTAGCAGCACAAATGAACCAGCTGCTGATGGATGGGACTCACCCAGGATGGCTAACCGAAGGGCGAACAATCCTGATCATGAAGGATTCCTCAAAGGGTGCAGTTCCTTCCAACTATCGGCCAATAACCTGTCTCTCCACAACATGGAAGCTCATGTCAGGCATCATTGCGGCTAAGATAAGTGGACACATGGATCAATACATGAGCAAAGCACAGAAAGGCATTAGTAGAGATACTAGAGGTGCCAAACATCAGCTGCTGGTTGACAGAACAGTCGCTCAAGACTGCAGGTCCCGACATACCAACCTGTGCACAGCCTGGATTGATTACAAGAAAGCATATGACTCGATGCCACACACATGGATCAATGAATGCTTGGAGTTGTATAAGGTCAACAGGACCCTGAGAGCCTTCGTTGCAAACTCGATGAGGATGTGGAAAACCACACTTGAAGCCAATGGCAAGCCACTAACGCAAGTGTCCATCAAATGTGGCATATACCAAGGTGATGCACTCTCCCCACTGCTGTTCTGCATAGGACTGAACCCCCTCAGCCAGATAATCGCCAAGACAGGCTATGGATACCGCTTCAGAAATGGAGCTACGATCAGTCACCTCCTCTACATGGATGACATCAAGCTGTATGCTAAGAGCGAAAGGGACATAGACTCCCTGATCCACACAACCAGGATCTACAGCAGTGATATCGGAATGTCATTCGGGCTGGAGAAATGTAGTCGGATGGTGACTAAGAGGGGCAAGGTAGTCCACACTGAAGGGGTCTCACTCCCTGAAGGAACAATAGCAGACATTGAAAACAGCTACAAGTACCTCGGTATACCACAGGCCAATGGCAACCTCGAATTAGCAACAAGGAAAGCGGCTACGACCAAATACCTCCAGCGGGTGAGGCAAGTCCTCAGAAGCCAGCTCAATGGCAAGAACAAGACCCGGGCAATAAACAGCTATGCCCTGCCAGTGATCAGATACCCTGCAGGAATAATAAGGTGGCCAAAGGAAGAGATTCAGACCACAGATGTTAAGACCCGAAAACTCCTCACCATGCACGGAGGGTTCCATCCCAAGTCCAGCACCCTGAGACTGTACACAAGCCGTAAGGAAGGAGGCCGGGGACTAGTGAGTGTGAGAGCCACTGTCCAGGATGAAACATCCAAGCTCCATGAATACATCAAAGAGAAGGCTCCAATGGATGATGTACTCAGAGAATGTCTCAGTCAATGGGGAACAGAGGATGAGGTGCTGGAAGAGGGACAATCATGGGAGGAAAAGCCCCTACACGGGATGTACCACCGAACCATAGCAGAAGTGGCTGATCTCAAGAAGTCCTATCAGTGGCTAGAGAGTGCTGGCCTAAAGGACAGCACAGAGGCACTCATCCTGGCTGCCCAAGAACAGGCCCTGAACACCAGAGCCATAGAGGCAAGGATATACCACACCAGACAAGACCCAAGGTGTAGGTTGTGCAAAGAGGCACCTGAGACAATCCAACACGTAACTGCAGGGTGTAAGATGCTGGCAGGGAAAGCCTACATGGAGCGCCATAACCAGGTGGCTGGCATAGTCTACCGAAACATCTGTGCGGAGTATGGACTGGAAACCCCAAGGTCAAAATGGGAAACACCTCCCAAGGTGGTGGAGAATGACCGAGCAAAAATCCTGTGGGACTTCCAGATACAGACTGACAAGATGGTAATGGCCAACCAACCAGATATCGTGGTCATAGATAAAGGGGAAAGGAAAGCCGTTGTCGTGGATGTAGCGGTCCCGAGTGATGGGAACATCAGAAAGAAGGAACATGAGAAAATCAAGAAATACCAAGGGCTCAGAGAGGAGCTGGAGAGAGCCTGGAAGTTAAAGGTGACAGTCGTGCCTGTGGTGGTCGGAGCACTTGGGGCAGTGACCCCCAAACTCGACGAGTGGTTGCAACAGATCCCGGGAACAACATCGGATATCTCGGTCCAGAAAAGCGCAGTGCTGGGAACAGCACGGATACTGCGCAGAACCCTCAAGCTTCCTGGCCTCTGGTAGAGGACCCGAGCTGAAATGGGGACAGACACCACCCATGGTGGGTGAGACGAGGATTTTTTTTATATATATATATATATATATATATATATAATTTGTGTTTAGAGTTGCATCATGCATTTAAAAAAATAAAAGGCCCTGTCCATTTTTATTGCTTTTTGCGCATCAAAGATACTAACCAATCGACCCGGGTGGACCCTGCGGCCCTGGTGTCAAATCATGGAAAGCGTTGGTGAAGAAGGGGTCTTTTCCCTGATCTGAAAAGAAAATTTTAAATGAAAATTCCACGTTAAAGAAAAGCAGTGAGCACCACAATGCAGTTGTTCATATTTTCTTTTACTAAATCGGCTGCTGAAATTGTGTGTCTTGTTTTTAAATTACACACATTTTAAGATGTTTGAATTATTAAGACCAGAAAACACTGGGACACTAAAATAAATTACATTAGATTGTACAATTGCAGAAAAGAAAGTGTCTGACTGTATAAAAAGCTAGCCCAATACAAAGGATGTACTTTCTTATACCCCACAGTCGAGCTTTGTTATAAAAATCAACAGTGATTTAAATTCTGCAGGTTCAATAGTACTACCTCCCTCCAAGACACACATTCTTAAAAAAACATTTGTGTCATAAGCAAATGCTTATAAAATGTAGGTTATATTGATTTTTTTTGGGTGGGCTGCATATGTGAGGGACGAAATGAAGTCCACCTTTGAAGACAGACTACAATGGAGTTTTTCAACAATCACTCTTGCAGGAAGCCAAATAATGGTCAAATGTCTCAAGTGTAGGAAATCCCTGATTTCCATTCATTTAAAACTTAGCCTGCTTTGTTCAACACCACAGACAGGACAAGTAGAAGATACAAAAAGAAGGGGGTGAGAAAAAAGTGTGTTCTTGGGAGTTTTTGAGCTGAGAGAGAGATAGACGCCAGGAGGAGGAACGATGACAGATAACATCATCCAGCTGAAAAATCAGCGAGCATCTGAAATTGAGTTTGACATCCACACCAGGCAAATTGTCATTCTGTCTGTTCATCTTTGCATCTTCTCTTTGTATATCCAGACTGTGAACTCGAAGGTTGCCACGTCAAGGTGAACAACCAGAGCTTGTCTTCATTCTTAACATTCTCGGAGCAGGTTTTGAAGCTCTATTAGTCCGCAGTGGGGACACGTAACCCCCCTCGTGGTTCCATGTAAACTAAACAAACCAATGTTTTCCCAAGTAAGGTCAGCACAGATCGGTCCGCCCGCCCGCCGTCCCATCCTCCCGACATTCCCCGCTGTTACTTTGATGTGAAAGAAATGTCTCCCAGTCTCATCATGCCAATCCTAATATCTACGCAGGAAGCTCACACTGACAAATCTGTGCTTTAAATACTTTTTTTCTCTCCCTTAAAACCAGTGAATCAACAAATAATGCATTGACCTTGAGAGTTGTGAGGAATCGACATCTGGAAGCACTTGAGTGACATCAGAAGTGAACAGGTTCCCATCACGGCATGTCAATCTCACACAGTGTCTTTACATTTAATTTCACCACCTTTGATTCTGTTCGACTTGTCGTGGAAGCAAAATGGAGCAAGTAGTAATAAAAACGCCTTTTAAAAAGTTGTATACACGGCGGGGACCTGAAGCCTACTTCACTTGACATTGAGTGAAAAACGGACAATACCGAAGAATGGTCGTCAGTCATTTCGCAGGGCACATATTGAGAGAGGCAACCATTCGCTCTTATTTTCCCACCGCCATTGAGCAACAACTGAATCCATTGTTGCCTGCACAAGGTCAGGTGAGTGTACCACTATATCAACAATGGGCAAAATGTATGATACATGGCTTTATTCACTGCCAGACATGTGCAAAAATGTTTCAACTCCAGTGCCAGGGTTTTTGTCATTGTCACTCAAATTCCAGGACCCACAGAATTTGAGTTTTAGGACTACATAAACATTCAATGTAGAGTAAGAAACCTTAGACTCTCTTCTTTCATCACAAAGAGTTATTTCCTAAATTATATGGGTCTGGAGTTATATGAGGTTAACATGAGGGTGGCTGTCCAAAATACAATGCAGTACACATATTGCTTTATGTAGCACTTTAACAACAGCTGAAGCTGGAACAAAGCGCTAACATGGAAAAAAGGGAAAGACTACCCCCTTGTGGAAAGGAAAAAAAATCCAGAGGTCTGGCCAGCGCTTTATCGCACCATCGCAAGAAAAACCAAACTGATTCGGCAATGGTGCTCTACGTATATTGTCAATTCCCGAATAAATTTGTGAATGGCAGTGAATTAGTTAATTACAGTCATACTTTACAGGGGTGCTCACACTTTTTCAGCATGGGAGTTACATTTGAAATGACTAAGCTAAAATGATTTATCCATTATATTTATTGAGAAATATATTGAGGATTCTTGCAACCTATGTTGCACAACAAACACAACATAATTGTGTACTTTTTTGCCATTACCCGAGTTTACTCTGATAACTGGCAGATGAGACAAATGCAGTTTGAAAATGTCATCGTGAAAAAAAAAAGTCCTTGTCTCATTCCGTGCCCCCACTCTTTTTTATACCCTCTTACGTTTAATGGGAAAAAAAAAGAATGAAAATTAGGATGTAACTAACGACTAACTTGTTAACGCTCAGGGGTATTGTTTGAGCACGCACAATGACGCTAATAATGAGATGTCATCTGATTGGTTGTCCGGAGTAGCAATCAAGTGAAGGGATGGCTGATAGGCTGAGGTCTAGTTTTTATACCAAATAACTCAACTTTATTTGTATAGCATCAGTTCATGACAATGTCACATCACCTTGTCATGCGATCAACCAATATTACCTTGGAGATCGACTGGTCGATCACGATCGACGTATTGAGCACCTCAGCTTTACATTATTGCTCAGAAAACCTTCCCATTCCCATTCCAACGTGTCTCTCTGCCTTATTGAGAAGAAGTAAAACTATGAAGGGATAGTAGTTTTAATTGACTCTTTTAACTTATATTATCCATATTCAGGGTGGTAGTTAGATATTAAGATGGGGCCGATTTAAAATCGAACTCTGTCAACTTCCATCGATGAGAAGGTTTCTTCAGCCGTCATCTGTACAAAAGTGAAGGTTTCGGACGTTTCGCCTCCTATCCAAGAGGCTTCGTCAGCGAACTAAAGTCTGACTGGTCGTATCGGCCCCATTTATATATCCCTAATGTCCAGACCTGGTGGCGCCATTTCTTGGATAGGAGGCGAAACGTCCGAAACCTTCACTTTTGTACAGATGACGGCTGAAGAAACCTTCTCATCGATGGACCACTCCTGTACGACTGAGAGCTTACACAGACGTCTGTCAACTTCCATTACTTTCATTGACTAGAATATGTTTGGGGGTTCCAGTATAACAATACTTTGCATTTGCATGCATTTGTGTTGAGTCTTGAGATTTGGGTCTTACTGTCTGGTGCAGGAATGCGGGCACTGGCAGGATGAGGTGGTCCTGGAGGCCCAGGAGGGCCTGGTAGACCTCTCTCTCCTGGAAGTCCCGAGGGACCCCGGGGGCCTGAGATGACAGAGGACATGCACACACACACACACACACACACACACACACACACACACACACACACACACACACACACACACACACACACACACACACACACACACACACAGACACGCACGCACGCACGCGCACGCACACACAAACACACACACACACACGCACACACATGCACGCACGCACACGCACGTACACGCACACACACGCACGCACGCACACACACACGCACACACACACACACACACACACACACACACACACACACACACACACACACACACACACACACACACACACACACACACACACACACACACACAAGAAATATAGTGAGCAAAGGAGGTGAAAATGAAGCTTTAGGGACGAGATAAAATAAAAAAGTAGAGGTGAGAACGCTGGCGCGTGTGGCTGCCGCTGTTCACCCACAGAAAATCATATCCTGTAAAGTGACCTTGAGAGTTTTGAAAGGTGCTTATAAATGAAATGTATTACGTATTATTATTATTTTGCATGACAGGAAAAGTGCGGTCATGCCCCATCAAACCCACAGATGGCACTGCTGCTAATAAAATTCTTACAGTACAGTCGTTTTCTTTCCTTTAATGCATTCTGTTCCGTATCTTGTGCTATTTTCGCCGACTTTTGTCTGCCAACCAGAGCAACACAAATTTTTGACCCAAATTAGCAAGGAAACAGGACAGTGACCATGATGAGTGCAGCTGTGATGAGCGAAAAAAAAAAGACAAATCCATTTGCGTTGGTACATTTTTGCATGCATTTCAAATTTGTACTTTGGCTCTCTGGCCATTTGTGTTTCTTCCAGTGACTAATATTCAATGTTGTAGCCTTCTAATATGGATGCTTAATTCCTACTGTTTTTCTGCTCAAGAATGAAATAGGTCTGCAGAAAAACGTCTGCAGTTAATACATTTCAAACTTTCCATAAAAATAAACACGGAGAGGAGGATACAATGGTTGTTGCATGATTATGGCAACGTTTGTAGCCATGGCGCACATGACTGACTACTTGCGGATGAATGTTCCTATTCGAAAGCCAGCGAAGAATGATTTTCATTGCAATAAAGTGTTACAGGCACCCATTCATACTAAACAAGTGTGCGCGGGTTAGGGTGGAAATGAGGTCATATCATAACAATATCTGAAATGAAATAAATGTTTGGATTTAAAAGGGAATTTGGCCTCATCTTGTAATTTTTTGGGGGAGGGAGGGGGCACAGCACCTTTGTCATTACAGTGACACCACACTATATTTCAACTGACAGGCGCAGTCTGAGAATTATTACTTTGCAAGGTAATGTTATTATAACCCTGATCCGACACCCATATAGGTCATTTTCACTTAATTTTCAGCATATGCAGCTGTAGTGATTTGTCAGTGCGGGAGGGAAGTCTGAGCTACAATATGGCACAATGATTCAAATGACCGTCTTACTTGGATAATGGTAAAATATATTAAACCTTTTTAGTTTTCTCATTGTGGTCAATGCCTGGACGTTACTTACCCAGGAGCAGGTTCAGAACATGGGTCATGCGCACTTTAGAGATCTTTTTGATCCAAAGTGTTGAAATAATCGTGTGTTCGAGAACAGATGTTATGAAACCCATGCCACTATTTAATGGATCATCACAGCTGCAGGTGGGTTTACTTTTATCCTGCAGTTGATTGATTTGGTGGGACTTGTAGATAACTGGTTAGAACGCTGGCCTCACAATTCAGAGGTGCAAGGTCCGAATTCCTCTCCGGGCTCCTTGTGTGGAGTTTGCGTCGTCTCCATGTGCCTCTAAGGGTTTTCTCTGGGTTGTCGACTTTCCTGTGACATTCCAAAAACTTGCAAGGCAGGCTAATGGAATGGTCTCAAGGTGTAATTATGAGTGTGAACGGTTGTTTCTTTATGTGTGCTCTTCCATTAGATGGCAACCAGTTCAGGGTGCCCCCCCCCACGTCCCCCCCGCCCAATGCTCGAAGACGGCTGCAATAGGCTCCAACATGTCAGCTACCCTGGTGAGGATAAGCGGATTCAAAAATGGGTGGATAGATGATTTATTTGACGTCTCATTTGAAAACATAGCGCAGGTTGAGATTCTGATTGGTAACTATTAGCTGCAGAATAATCTGTCGGTCCTCCAGTTGGCTTTAGAAGTAGTCAAGAATGGCCACTGAAAAAAGTGATATTTTGATCGTCCAATTGAAATAAAACAAATGGTCCAAATTCAAAAGGTTAGCAGAAATATCTGGAACACGCTACTTGTTACAGTTGGAGATCCTTTTGGATTGACCATGTGGTTTAAATGAAAGAGAAACACCCCAAATACCATGGCTCAGTCTTGTTTCCACAAGTGTTTGGTTAACAGCGAGACAATCAAATGCCTCAAAAGTAGCCTCACCGCCCCACCATCTCTTTCTCTCTCTCACCAAGATGGAAATTTAAGTTTAGAATCGGTTGATTTCCTCTCAAAATCCTCATTCAGTGGTTTGTTCTGTGGGGGTGCCGTCTTACCTGCGGGCCCTGAGGTTCCCCTCAAACCAGGGCTTCCAGCTGGGCCCCTTATGCCCACCTCACCACGAGGCCCAGTGGGACCTGGCAAGCCTCGAGAACCTGTTCTGCCTTTGAGACGAAGATAGTCATCGGTAAACATATTGATGATACGATTTGAGGTTCAATATCAACTACGTGTCAAATTTTACCATCTCTGCCTGGAAGCCCATCGCTGCCCCTTTCACCTTGAGGACCTGCAATAGAAGGGCTTAATTAAGAATCAGAATCATCTTTATCGTATGTAGAACACACAAGGAATTTGTCTCCGGTGGAACACGCCGCACTAGTATCATTATAAAAAATTGCAAAGAGGCACAGTTATATTTGGGTTAGTGTTTATAGAGTTAATGGATTGGGGGAAGAAGCGGTCTAAATGTCTGCTGGATTTGGTGCGCATGGATCATAGCTGTCGTTAGCTACTTCTACTGAGCTCAAAATCACAGAGTCAATATGAATCAGAATTAGAATCATCTTTATTGGACAAGTACATAGAACAAACAAGGAATTTGTCAACGGTAGAACACAGTGCTCCAGTATCATAAAAAGACATGACAAATATGGATGGAGGACACTAATAAAAGCTAATCTAATCTAATTTCTTAGTGTAATTGGAATAACTGTGAGACAATGTGCAAAGTATCAAGCAGACAGTGGTTTAAGTGAGTACAGAGCTGGAGCTACAATGATTATAACGGGATGTTGCTCCGCAGGGTTGTGCAAAATTGCAAACGGGCACTATTCCGTAATATTCGGGTTACTGTTGAGAGAGTTAATGGCAAAGGGGGAAGAAGCTGTTTAAATGTCTGATGGATTTGGTGCGCATAGATCGGTAGCGCCTGCCTGAGGGCAGTAGCTGGAAAAGGTGGTGGGCAGGGTGCGGAGGGATTTTCCACGCTGTTGTCTTGATTTTTGCAGTGTGCAAGTCATCGAGAGTGGGAAGGGCAGTGACAATGATTTTTTTTCCACTGTCCGAACTGTTCTTTGAAGTTGAATTTTGTCCATTTTCGTGGAGGCCCTGAACCAAACCGTGATGGAAGAACACAAGATTGATCCGATGACAGCCGTGTTGAAATGTTGTAGCACCTCGTGTGGCAGGCAATGCTTATTTAGCAGCCTCAGAAAGTACATCCTCTGTGGGTCTAAGCGTAAATAGTGGTTTCGCAAACTCCTCTGATCTGTCTGGCAATATTTTTGTAATCTCTGAAAAACAAACTACCTTAACTCATCGTCAATAATGTGAATAAAAGTAGTGATTGTTATTTTTTTTAACCAGGTCGTATTACTGTTCAGTGCAACAGAGTTCGTCTGTTTGATTTTTTCAATATATTTTTTTGCAGCCGCAGCCACGGTTGGGCTCAAGACCAGGAAAGAAGAGGTGAAGTGCTCGCCTTGAGCTGTGTAAGCATGCACCACCAATGACTCTCTTACTCAGACTGGAGGAAATGAGGGTATGAGTGAGGTGGAAATGGGGTATATAATGAGTGAGAAGGTAGAAAGGGCAAACAAAATAAGAGTTGTGTGATAATGGTGAAATAATTGTGAACCCACATTTCACATGGCAGTTATTAAACAACATAGGTCTTCACAAGATTAGAAAGTATCCCTACCGGTAGGTCCCGGCTCACCCGGAGCCCCCTGAGCAGAAGTGGCCCCTAACATTAAGGCGGCCTCAGGTGTAACTCTTCCTCTGGACAGAGGATGGTGCTGAGATATGGACGGCAAGGCGGTGAGTACTTGAACCTGGTGAGGCGGGACATGAAAATGTGTGCAATTAACTTTATTTAATCACATTACAATACAATACAATACAATACAATACAATTTATATAGCGCTTTCACAACAGCTGCAGCTGTAACAAACAAACGTCATGGTGGAATGTGCACCTCTGCTACAAGCTAAGTTTTGAAAGCAAACACGAAGCTGTAGCATCCATTGACAAAAATAGATTGTCTCACATCTCCTCTCCCACATAAATCCGCTTCAATTCCAAGCCGTGATAGTTACACATACGCATCACATCCTTGACTAGCTGAGGTCACACATGTACACAAACCTTAGCCTCGAGCGAATTCAGCCTGTCATTCATTGCTGTGAGTCGGCTGCAGTTGAGACAGTCTAGAAAACAGAAAATAGTCATTTACATCCACAAAGGGCTACCGTCAGACTTAAAAAAAAATAGTGGCTAAGTTTGAACACAAGATAGCTCTTACATGAAAGGGCCTCTCCTGCTCGCGCAGGAGGTCGATGCAGGGTGGATGATTTTCTGATCGCCTCCTGAGCCACCTGTAGTTTCGCTGCATCTGAAGAAAAGAAAGAGACAGATGATGTCACTTCCTGTCATTTAGACAAAGTCATAATGTTACTCTGATATGGCTTGAAGATTCGTGTAGTATGCTGTTGTTGTAATGCAAGGGGAGGTTGCGATTCATTCATTTTTATTGTCCGCCATTTCTGAACGGGGCAACTGGGTGCACTGTCACCGCCGGTTAAGTTTTCCTTTTGTTGTATTGTTTCTTATGTCCAGTAGAACATTGTAAACCCTTAGGAGAGAGTTAGTAAACAGTAGCTTGCTTGTGCCACGAGACCGAGCATGCAGTCTGTCCGACCTTCATTTTATGAAGTGTGGGAGTTTGTTTCTGTGGGTTCTGAATGGTTTCAGTGGGCTTTGTGGTTCTGCCGAACTCCTTTGTCTGTTATGGTCTGGATCTGCACAGGCCAGGTGCTCCTTCTCTAAACAAGTAATTGGGTAGGGCACCTCATTAGCAACCAGGAAGTAGAACTTCCTTGCATTTTGTCACCAGCAGACAGAAAAAAATGCAAAAACACCTGCAGCTATGAGTAACGAAGGCCTGGTTCATTAATGTTTTCCTATAGTGTAATCTTTCACAATCTGCTGTTTCTCTCGCCGGAGAAAAAAAGAGCAGATGAAAATGTGTGCTTACCGTCCCACAGGGGAAGAAAAAACATTTGCGAACTTTAGGCAGCAAAGCATAACATCTTGAGTGATTACCCCAAAATGTGGATGGCGGTGGCATGAAAGATACACAGAGCAGATGGTTTGTGGGAAACTGAACCCCTTTTCCTCAAATCTTTCTTATGATTTTAGTGTGCCTTGTGGGTATTTTTCTCAGGATAAAAGGCAAAGATGGTTTTAATCAGCATAAAACTCCTCTAAAATGTGGCAACCGCCTCTTCTCTGTGTTTAGACAACAATATCAACCATGTAGCAGTCAAGGCAAACAAAAACTTGGATTTGTTGGACATTCTGCAACGGTGTAATGTGTCAATGTGTTTATGCGCAAGCGATGGCTGGTTTTAATTAGCCAAAATGGTCTATGGACAGGAAATGTAGACATCACCCCTTGCAAGCACTCATTCCCTTTCTCTGGCGCTAGAGCCTCAATTTCCCCACCCACACACGGGTTATTGCGCGAGCCATAATCTGGATTTGGCACAAGGACAAGTATCTCCTACACAGTTCGTTTTACACAATTACTCCCAGTCTTGTGAATCTTCAAAGGTGAAATAAATGGCTTTACCAGCTCCGGGCCAGTTGAGTGAAAAGCAAGAAAGGCTACTTTTTGAGGCTTCACATGAGATCCAACACCGTAACGTCATCGGAGTTAGGACGCCACGGTGCCTCTCTGTGGACATTTCAATGTTTCCATCTCAGTGGGCTAATTGCCCCATTGGGGACTATGTGTCAAATAAACGTGTGAATATATGTGGCCTTTTGCCCTTACAGCGCACTGGGCCCTGTTCATTAGAGCCTATTCGGTAGGGAAATGCCCCTGCTAAGAGTTTAGTGGGCTCGAGGCTGTCCTGCCTTTGGCTCAAAGTCTTGTCCAATTCAGCTGCACGTGCTGTCTTTGTCATTTGTTTGTAAACACTCCTTGACTTATCTTTTCCTCTACTGCTCTATAATCGAGAGGTGGGGCTGAGTGAACATCACAGTGACCTGAAACACCAGAGTGAGGTCGTGTACTTGTAGCCTAACGTTGAAGATGGACCTTAACTCATTCACTGCCATTTCCAAATTCATTTGGGAATTGAAAAGCATGACGTGGAGCGCCGTTCCCAAATTTGTTCTGGTTTTGTTGTTTCTTGCGGGGCGGGGGTGGATTTCAAGCTTCAGTCTGACCTCTGGTTTTTCCCTCCCACGAGTGGGCAGCATTTACCTTTTGTGTAACCATACACACTTTCAATGGAGATAACTGAATTAAGTAAGCTCGAAAAATAAACTTTTTTTGTCTGATCAAAGAAGAGAGTCTAAGGTTTCTTACACAACATTGAATGTTTATGTATGAAATATTCTGTGGGTCCTGCAATTTGAGCGAAAATGGCAACAACCCTGGCACTGGAGTGGACCCATATTTGCACATCGTTTGGCAGTGAAAGAGTTAATTATCAAATCTTAGAGGGCTTATTAAAAGCTCGTGAGCCTTCTCTCTGTGGGACGGAAGGTCAGATAGACTGACAAATCATTTAGCCAGAATCTCACTAATAGGCTTCCCATAATAGCCTCCTCTGCAGCTACGGCAAAAATATATTGTTTTAAACAACTGTATTATTTTTTAAATGACAAATCAATCTTGCATGTTTTGGATTGGATTTGCCTTTATTCGTCTCGCAGTGGAGAAATTTACATTTCTCAGCAGCAAAGTTACGAAAGGAATGAAAGTAGAAAAACAAAATACATGAGCTGCTGGAAAGGCAGCCACTCTCGCACCGCTGTCTTGAAGTCAAAAGAACAAAAAAAAAAAAAACTACATAGCAAATAATATGACAGCACAACACAAAGACACAGACAGTCATTCATTCTTAAGCACTTTCTTTACCCTCTTTGTTACATGAAGCAGTTCTAGATGAAAGAGGAGAGGACTGCTTTTGTTGAGGAAGTTTTTTTTCTAAAAACTGAGACCAAGAACTGTTGAGCTTGGACTCACCCCCAAAATTGCTGTTTTCCAATGGTGGGTGCGTATGGAAATATAGTTCCTGGGCGCACTGTTCCACTCTGACCATTCGGGAACTTTCATGAATCAAAATGCCCCAAAAAAGGAGTGCTGGAGTTCAGTAAGTCAGGTAGTACCGATGGAAATACTCCAAATGGGTGCTGCTATGCTGATTGCCTCATAATATACACTGTAATTCTAAATTAATTGAAGAGGAGCATACTCTTGCTTTCCAAATTCACACATAGACAGTGGAGTCAGAGTCAATTTACAAATGTAGCCAATGATGATGATGGCCAAAAACGTCTGCATTTAACAGTAGAAAACTATTTATTTTAAGTTAAAAATGAATTTGTCAAACTAGAAACCTGCATTGCATCTTGCCCAAAAGTAGAATCCTAATCGGCAATTTCATGTTTGGTGCTCTAAATCGCTGCCATTGCAGCTGTTTTTTTTCCTGCTTCAACTTTTTAAACGACAACCATCTTCTTTCCACAGTTTGGATGCCAGTCCAAACTCAAACTGTAATAAATAAGTCGCATCTGAGTCGCAGAACCAGCCAAATTTTGAAAAGTAGTGTGAATTCTCGTCTGAAAAACATTATCCTTCTTTACATTCCTGCTTCATGGTTAGAAAAATGCACATCCTGCATCGTTTAAGTCTGACTTTTGTTGCTCCATTTATCCATGAAATCAGTTTTTTTTTCAATCAATTTTGTGGTGGTGGGTCTTGGCTTGTTTTTACAGTTTTGCTGAAAGTGGAGATCAAGCATCAAAGTGCGGAGTTAGCCTTTATGTTTGCATGCAAAGGTCAATGCACGCACGTTGCGCGTGCACATACACACACGCACATGCACACAAACACACACACGCACAAAAACACGTTCACACACTAAAGCCCGCAGACACAGCAGAGTGTTAAGTTCCTGATCCATCTCTGTCTGGTCAATTAGCTGAGCTCCGCATTGCAGTATCATTAGTGGGTGCTGAGGGTGTTTGTCTCTGTCGCTGCAAAGGCTCAGACAGGATGAATAGCACTGCTGTGGTGTGCGCACACCCACGCACTAATCACAGATAGCACAACTCTACGAACTGTGATGAGGCGGGCTGAAAAAAGTGACTATAGAGTATACAATAGAGTATATGTACGCTTTGCTGGCATTTTGTATTATCACTTCCTAAAGGGATAAAAAGTCCTATAGAATGCTTGCGGATTTTTTGATTCATTCAGGTCATTTCTGTCTCACTGAATCAATGGCAACCAGAGTGCTTTTTCATTTAATCAGTTCATACAATGAGGCTTGGTTAGGAAAGACCAACCTGAGTTAGTGTGGTAAAACCAGACTATTTACGCTTCAAATTAGAGGCACGCCCCACCACCAGAAAGAGTACCATACTTTTGGGAAACAAACGTGCTTCGTTAATATGCCTTGCAAAGAGGCCTCTGTCGGTCAACAACCCGTTGGTTGGAAACTCCCTCAGTATTCCACCCAGTTGTTAAAAAATGGAAATGATTTTGACTTTCTTGCAATTTGTACGGTTTTGCAAGATCCACATCCTCGGGTAACTTGCCAGAGAGCAAAATGATGACCATACAGCTGGTCAAGCTCAACTGCAGCAAAAGACAGACGAACTTCTTGGCCGGCGGCAATTGTGCAACACTGCACCAATGACAACTGGGCGATGAAAGCATCTTAACTCATTCACTGGCAGACATGTGCAAAAATGTGTCAACTCCAGTGCCAGGGTTTTTATCATTGTCACCCGAATTCCAGAACCCACAGAATAGTTTTAGGACTACATAAACATTCAATTAAGTTTAAGAAACCCTGGACTGTCTTCTTTCATCAGTAAAAAGGTTAATTCCTAAATTATATGCGTCTGGAGTTATATGAGCTTGAAATGAGGGTGACTGTCCAAAATACCATACAATACAATACATACATATTGGTTTATATAGTCCTTTAACAACAGCTGAAGCTGGAGCAGTGTGAACATGGAAAAAAGGGAAATGCTGCCCCCTTTTGGAAGGGAAAAAAAACATTGCCAGAGGCCATGGCCAGCGCTTTATCGGCACCCAACCAAGTAAAAACAAAACCCGAACAAATTCGGGAATGGCGCTCTGTGTCATATTTTCAATTCCCGCAAAAAAATCGTGAATGGCAGTGAACAAGTTAACCAAGGACGTTTGCATCCCAAAAGTATGATACAGTTTCTGGTAGTGTGGCGTGTCTCTAATTTGAAGCGTAAATAGGCTGGTTTTGCCACACCAAATCAGACTGGTCAGTCCGAACCAAGCCTCATTGCATGAACTGATGAAGCGAAACGTCTTCTGCGACAATCAGAGCGCTTTGGTTGCCATTGATTCAGTGCCTTGAGAAACACATGAATGCAAGAAAAACTAAATATCCGAAGAGCAGTCCTCATTTGTTTTCTACCTGAAATATGCTGATAATTGATAGCAATGTTTGATCAAATAATTGTATCCCAATGTTTTTGTACACCTGGAGCTTTGGCATTGCAAACCTGCATCTGAACTGAAGTGTTTATTTTGTTTTCCCAAGGTAACACCTTTTGTTAATTAGGTGATCGACACACCTCATCATCCCCTTCACCCCACAAGCGAAATTCTGCAACGTCATAGTGGGAGAAATGGTACAAGCCCATAGAACTGAAGAGGCTTTATCTGTAATTATAGGTGAGAGAAAAAGTGCGGTCACATAATTGATCCCCAAGTTAAACTTAACAGATACCTCACAAGAGCATATGGAGGCAGGTGTGTCTGCATGTCATCTGCTTTTCAAATGTAGAGGAGGTGTTGCGAAGGAAGTCTCCAAGACCTCGAGGTGAGATTATGTCAGCTCATAGAGGTCCTCGACTCCAGCGCACACATCTCACCTCATCAAACAGCACAGACAGTTGAGCCAAGGCAGCGTCTGGTAAAAAGGATGCGCAAGGAAACAAATAATTCCTCAAAATGAGGTGCACCTGCACAATCTGTTTGGAGCTAGGATTGGATTGGATTGGATTTGCCTTTATTAGTCTGGCAGTGGAGAAATTTATATTTCACAGCAGCAAAGTTATGAAAGGAATGAAAGTAGAAAAACAAAATACAGGAGCTGCTGAATTAGTATGCAAGTTAACTTTTACATGACAAAAACGATCAAATTCAGATGTGATTGGTCCATTTGAGGCGGTGAAGTTCTCCAACAACGCAAACTACAGCAATAAAAACTAACAGGTGATCTCCCACTGTGTTATTGAACGCCGTGAGGAAAGTAAAACAAACAGTGAAGTCAGTGGTAGCTGCTGTTGGCCATAGCTCACGTTTACACAGGCAGGTTTACAGAACTCATGAACCACCCATCAGGCCATTTGAACCACCAGTTGTGGAACCCTCCATCCTTGAAGTTGCCCATCCCTGATCTAAACATACATCTTGAGCTTTTTAGATCATAATGCTCCATTGACTCTCAAATCTGATTTGAGTGAAATAAATAACAGCTTCTGTATTTGTGGATATTTTTATGAGAAAATTTGTGAGATGAACTCATTCACTGCCATGATGATGATGTACAAATATGTGTCCACTCCAATGCCAGGGTTTTTGTCATTCATTTTCATTGAAATTGCAGGACTCATAGAATATTGAGTTTTAGGACTACATAAACATTCAATACAGCATTAGAAACTTTAGAGGCTCTTCTTTCATCAGACAGAAAAAAAGTTAATTCCAAAGTTATATGGATCTGGAGTTAGCACACTTGAAATGGGGACAGTTGTACAAAAGGCAAATGCTGCTCCCTCATTAGAGGGAAAAACATTGCCAGAGGTCTGACCAGCGCATTATCGGCACCCTTCACAAAAAAAACTAAAACCCGAACTAATTCGGGAATGGCGCTCCACGTCATGCTTTTCAATTCCCGAATAAATTTGGGAATGGCAGTGAATGATTTAATAGTATTAGATGTACTAGGCCCATGATCAGAGTGAGTAAAGGTCTTCTACACCAAACTCCTAGCACAGCTTTATGGACCTAAGTTCTTGAAAAGGAAATATCTTTCCAATTCTTGGTTGTCAATTTCCCGTTCAGATGATGATTTATCACTTTGGGTTGAGGCTTTTACCATTAGGGTCAGCACAAAGTGCATGTGATGCCACTTTGGACAATTGGACAAATCGATCCCACTCCTCCTGTGACAATTCTCACATATATCCAGCCAACGCAGATGTTCTTAAATCCACACAGCCTATAATCTCTCACAGGAAAGAGGCAGTTTCCCACTTCAATCCAGACAGAGCTGCCTTGACATCACTTTCCCCCCTCACGCTAGAGCTCTCCAACACTCACTGTTTTTCCAACACATGCCTTTACTGATACTGATGGCACTTAGAAGCTCACAGTCTACAGCCTCCCACCAGCAAGCTGTGGTGTGTAATTACAGAGCAGCATCAAGCCCGGTGGTCAGACTGACTGGTGGGCTGACTGCTGACAGGCATGCTTGTTTGGCTACAGACACGAGTTCCCTATGGCACATGCAGACAGGAGCTGTGGGTTAGGTAGACCCTCTCTGCACAGGATGCCTTCCATAAACCCCTCCCTGCTTTTCCCCCGCTAATTCTCCCACTTCCTCAGAAGAGAGCTTCAATGGGAAAAAATGCCAGATGGACGAGAATACCTGCAAAAAATACTAATCATAGGGAAATGGAGCAATGTCGAAATTTACCACCTTTCCTTGTAATTACAAAGCAGGCAGTCCAGCCCCTAATGTTCTTTTTTGAAGTGTGTGTGTGTGTGTGTGTGGGGGGGGGGGGGGGGGGGGGGGGGGCTGTGGTGCTCCCTTTTTTTCTATGAGAGGCAGTAAATGTCTTGTGACTCATTTAAACTCATTTTACCTGACATCTTTCTTTTGAAGCCTGAAAATAATGTTCAGTGCAATAAATGTATAGGACTGGCACCTAATGTTGCTTTTATCTCAAAGATGCCCTAAATTAACATCAATAACATACATCTTTATTTACAAACTACTTTCATAACAGAATTACAAATGTTCATGTTTCCATAATCATTGCTACACTACTATGTCTGGATATTGCATGTTAAAAGCTCAATAAATTGTATGAGTGTGCATTCAACTTCATCGTGAGGCTAGGTGGTCTCTTTATGACTATTGGCCTGATGGATTTATTCGACAAGAAACAGACAAGGGATTTGTATAGCAGGTCATGAATGGATCATTGAGAATTCTCACCATTCTGTGGAGTAGAACAATATGACATCAACTTGGTGCTACAGCAACGTAGACCTCTAAACAAAATAAATCTCCATAATATGACATGTTGCTGGCGTGGAAACCAGAGGGAGATTCTCCTGTCATGTAACTGCAACTCTGCACAATAATGGAATATGATTAATAGCTAATATTAAGATTATGACTAATCAAGGCAAATCCAATTAGAGTGAGTTACCCACGCGAGCCAAGTTAGCATGTTCGCGTCAACTTTCTATTATGTTCATATTGACAGTTGTAATAAAAATGATTCTTGAAAAAAAAATCCCATCAAGTAAAATAGAGCAATATTTTAACTGATCTACACCATTTGTCCCTCAATTATACATCCATCCTGATTATTCTGTTCAGGGTCATAGGGAGTTGGAGCCTATTCCAGCTCACTTTGGTCAAAAGACAGTCAGTCGCAGGACCCATATAGAGATAGCCAACCAAATTCACCCTCAAATCCACACCAACAAGGAGTGGAAACTGAACACTTGAAGGGAATTGGGTAAATCACTACAATGTCAGCGCTCCTCAAAAGTGTTGAATTAGCACTCCTTGAAAGAACATGTACCGTATTTTCCTGTGTATAAGGCGCACACAAAAGCCTTAATTTTCTTCAAAAGATGACCCTGCGCCTCATACACCAATGTGCCTTGGATGTGACATAATATTGAGCTAGACTACTACTACTGTTAGCAGCACCGACCCAAACCACCACCCCACGTAGAAGTCGTGCGGAACCCTAGCTGTTACTGTTGGTCCTTAATACTACTACTACTACTACTACTACTACTACTACTAATTATAATAATAATAATCATCATCATAATAACAATAAATGGGCGGCCCGGTAGTCGAGTGGTTAGCACGCCAGCTTCACAGTGCAGAGGTCGCCAGTTCGCGTCCCGCTCCGGCCTCCCTGTCTGGAGTTTGCATGCTCTCCCCGGGCCCGCGTGGGCTTTCTCCGGGTCCTCCGGTTTCCTCCCACATTCCAAAAACATTCATGGCAGGCAGATTGAACACTCCAAATTGTCCTTAGGTGTGAGTGGAAGAGTGACTGTTGTTTGTCTCTGTGTGCCCTGCGATTGGCTGGCAACCAATTCAGGGTGTCCCCTGCCTTGTGCCCGAACACAGCTGGTATAGGGGTGCTCCAGCACCCTCCGCGACCCTAGTGAGGAATAAGCAGTACGGAAAATGGATAGATAATAATAATAATAATAATAATAATAATAATAATAATAATAATAATAATAATAATAATAATAATACTAACATGAGCCTTATAATTATATATATTATATATAGAAAACCTTTTTCATTCATTGAAGGTGCACCTTATCTCCAGTGTGCCTTACATATGGTAAAGGTTGACAAATACACCATTCATTGGGGGTACGCCGTATACACCGGAAAATACGGTATTTATTCCTACAAATGTAAATAATGTATTATTATTATTATCATTATTATTATTATTATTATTAATTCAATGGATCGCTTCATCCTCATGAGGGTAGCAATGGGGTGCTGGAGTCTATCCCAGCCGTAGGCACTAGGCGGGAGACGCCCTGAATTAGTTGGCAGCCATTCACAGGGTACATAGAGACAAACAACCATTTGTTCTCACAATCACACCTCGGGACAATTTGGGGTGTTCAATCTGCCTGTCATGCATGTTTTTTTTTGAATGTGTGTGGAAACTAGAGGACCCGGAGAAAACCCATGTAGGCTCGGGGAGAACATGCTAACCCCACACAGGGAGGCCGGAGTGGGATTTGAACTAACGACCTCTGCTAACCACTCGACTCGATTATGATTAGTATATACAGTAAAGTCTCGTTATATCGATATTCTCAGGAGTCTGAAAAAATATCTACATAACCGGACTACCGATATATCCGATCCTGCGGCATGTAATTTTTTTCCTTGCGTTCATAGAAATAGTATCGTAATAAGCAGTACTATCGATTTCACCGATATCGATATAACGAGACTTTACTGTATTTTTAAAGTATGATAGTCTTCCATGTACATTACAGAATAGCCAAAGCAGTGATCTTTGGAATTTAAATCAAATCCAAGGATCTCAAGTGGACTTTTTTGTAAATAATTTTTGGGGTAAATAAAGGAATTGCATTTGCAGCTGTTGTGCTTCCATTCCAAACAGAGGACTGCGGTTCTTTGTACTGATGGTTAATTATTTAATGTGATTTCACACCACCACCGTAGAACTACAAACAAGTATAAAAATATAGCTATTATGTGCACATAAACATTTGGACTTTAGATCAATGAAATAAAATCGTAAAAACCACTTTGTCCGCTTTCTGTCCGAAATAGAAGTTTGTCTTTTCCTTGCTAAACAGTACAGCGATAAAGCATGTCGATTCTCGCCGTCTTCTCAGTAAAATAAAACTTAAATAACTTCAATAAGTGCAGCAAGCAAAACCTGCACCGGAAGCGACAACAAGCCATGGCAATGTCAAGAAAATAAAGCACAGCCATCTGCTGGTCAACTACGGCACAGCAGTTATAAACAAATGCATCAGCTGCATTTACAGCTGTAATGGTCTCACCAACAAGCAGTGACCCAGAAAATATTTTCGTAATGACGTGCAAGCAAACAGAAGTGTGGTTAATGTAAAGTGGCTAAAGTTAGCAGTGGGCACATCTGTTGAATTGTAGAGTTAAGTTTGAATGTGGTCAGACAGGCTGCACCAACCCATCCGACAGTCTTGAAACATTTCCTGCACTTGAAAAGCGCAGATGTTGAATAAAATTGTGTAACAGGCCAAAGGCACGCAATACACACTTGACTTTTATAAAGCGAGACAGACACCTGATGAATGCCTTCGGTGACCCTGACCAACCTGAAACGCTCACTCTGCGACTCACGCTTTCTTGTTCAAGAAGCGTGCTTGGCATCCTGATCAATGATGCGAGACTCACTTCCCACTTGTCGAGATCCCGCGGTCGCTTGCATTGAAAACAAGAAACCGCACACTCTACCGTTGGTTTGGTGTGGCAGGCAATAGGCTTAGTGGGTGACCTCTATATAAAGCATTCCCGACACACTGCAGCCTTGAATCCTCCATCATTAACACGTTGCCGCAGCTGGCTTATGCGTAACAGCTCAAAAAACAACACAGACCAGAAAAAAACATCCAACATAAACGCAAAAATACCATATATTTCTTGCTGTTGAAATATAAGATGGTCTGCTTGGAGCTGCACTCTGGGACTAAAATAATGAACTATATAAATGTATGTTGCTGTAGCTGGGTGTGTTGTACTGTAACCGTTCTGGTTTCCACAGTGGTTGATCATTTCACCGTTCATCGTTAGTCCTGCCATCTGGAAAAAAAGTTTGGCTGTGAAACTCAACGGTGAACGCAACGCAAACAGTCTGGAAACCAGACAGGTGAGAATCAGGCCAAAAATGTTGCCGTGTAACCATAATGTTGCTTGTATTCCTCGACTTCACGTCGCAGCGTTTACTGTTTACACAAGTGCTCTTTTAAAGTCTAATGTTATCGATTTTTTTGGTACTTTATAACAAGAATGTATTATTTTGAGCCCATTTTATACTACGTCTCAGAGGGACATATTATGTGTTTAATGGCACCGCATTTATTTGACAGCTGTCGGTGTACATTGTACGAAACGCCAACGTGTAGCAAACTATAACCACAATTATTTCTTTGTGGAATTGCAGATAATATTTCTCCGCCTCCACATGAAACGTCCAAAGTTCAAAATGTGAAAAGCAAAGCCAAAGAGCTGACAAAAATCCTGACTGGTACCTTAAAATAGGGAAATGAAATAAAATATGTTTGATGGCATTTGATTCACTTTAGTGTTACTGGTTCACTCATCATCATGGCCAACTCAAATCATGGAGTTCTTTATTAATGGTGGATCAGCTGTGGCACATTAGTGCCCTAAAGAGACCATCAGGTGTGCTGCTGTAAATTTTGATGTTTATTTAATTGGTCAGCTCTACGAAGACTCAAGACAGCAACTGGCGAGTTATGCCATCATTTTTGAATAGGTTGTAGATGCTTGGGCTAATGTGTCAGTTTGAACTAACATTCGAGTTTTGAAAAAGTTAGCCTCATTTCTGATACTGACTAACATTTATGAAAGGTAACTTGGTCTAAATGTTTATTTTGGAATCAGAAGATGAAGAAATGGATGACTGAGGAATATTACTCCAAAAACAATATGAATACAGTGTTAAATACCTCAATAAAGTACACCAAACTCAGTTTTGATCATACACATTTTTAAAAAATGTGCAAGCATTCTACCATATGGTTTAAACCAGGCGACGTTTTACCCTGCCTGCCGCCAATAATGCAGTGCTTGCAATTGTCATACCTGTGAACTTATGTTTTCCCCGTATTTTATGTTTTTTATCATTTCAAATAACGTATGGCGTACTACAACTTTTATCCAGGATTTTTTTTAAATTGTGAACTGGTCTGACAAAAACCATTTTGGCACAGATCAAGTTCGTTCGATCACTACTATTGTCACAGCAAACTAGCAAAAGTAATCCACAATTGTATTTTTTTTTAATCGCTACATACGGTTGGATTGACAAAAGCATATTGTGCACATGCGCGGTAAACTGTCTGCATTTCCGCTTGTGTTAGTATTTTTCTTCTAATTTCAAACGATGGAGTGCTCTACAACTTTTATACAATGATTGTAATCGTTTAGAAGGGCAGCTATGAGCCAAGGTTGACAGGTATGAATTGTTAAATCCAGAAATAGTGCCCGTAACTAACAATGCGCCTCTAAAGGCACTGCGCCGTATAGTGGTGAAAACACAGGACACATGAGAGTGGGGTTTCAATAAGATCGATTTGTCCACAGACACCCATGGAGACAAAAGCAACGAGTTCTCTGACAAATGTGCAGACAACCAAAGTGCTTGTTGAGCACATGCACTCTGTGAGAGTAAGGCGGGTGTCCTCCTTGAGCCTGGCCAGGGTTGCCAAACTATAGTCATTAATACATATAAATAAAGTCATATAATAAATGATCAATTGTTTTCATGGCAACGTACAAACCCACTTCTTGTCCTCAAATGTACCTGGAACAACAAGTGTGTCATGTTTTGTTTTTCCCCCGATTTAACGTCTTTTGAACAGGATTGCCCAATTCCACCAGAGTTGAATATGTCATTTACCGCAGGAATAACTCATGTAACAGCAGAGTTCTTGATTTTCCCCGTGAATCATTCCAGTCGGGCGTTATTGGGCCGTGCTCTGGGATTTGTCTGGAAGAAAAATGTTCAATGACATTTTCTGAAATCGCTGTCAGATTGCAGATGTGGGAATGAGGCAATTGATTTATCGGCCTTTCTAAATGACTCCCCTGACCCTCAATTACATTGGGCCTCCCAAAATGTGTGTGTATGCGTGTGCATTAAGTCTGGGATTGAAGAGTTTATGGAAGCTTTATGAGAATAATTAATACCTGTCATGAGCCAGTTGACAGCGGGGCGGGGCCTCCGTTCCCGCCGCTCGCCAGCTGCTGTCAATTCCCTCCTCATTAACTGTGGACATTTAAACCCGACGCTGGCATCCACCCAGCGTCGGAAGATACTTCGCCTTACGCCAAGCTAGTACGTGGACTTTGTTACCAGTACGTTATTTGCTTCGCCCGAGGAATTATTTTAGCCACGAACGCGTTTGTTGTTTGCACCGCGTCGTAGATTGTTTTGCACCCTCGTGTGCCATTTTATTTTCTTGGTTAGTGTGGTTGGGTGGATTGCCGCCACTCACCCACTAACATTGTCAGTTGTCATTTTGAGTTTGTTTCACGAGTTGTTACCGGGTCCGCGTATTTTCGGACCCGCGCTTTATGTTAATAAATCCTTTGCCGGTACCCACGCCTCTGTCCTGCTCTACGATCCACCGCCTATACCACACGTTCCTGCTCGCCAGCTGCCACTGTCGCCGCCGGAACGTGACAGAATCTTCCGACCAACATGGATCCTGCGGACAGTAACCGAATCTTCTCCGTCCTCGCTCAGCAGGCGGAGCAGCTCGGCCAAGTGGTGCCCGCCATCGCGGAGATCCGCCGCGACATCACCCGGTTAGCCCAACGGGTAGATAGACTTGAGGCCAGCGGCGCCTTCGTCGCGGGGGCCGTCCCTCCCCAGACTTTGAGCCGCGAACCCAACATCCCACATCCCACCCGTTACGGAGGGGAGCCCGGGCGCTGCGCGCAATTCCTGCTGCAGTGCTCCATAGTTTTCGACCAGCAACCCTCCGTATACACCACGGACGCGGCCAAAGTGGCTTACGTCACCAGCCTGCTTGCCGGACCCGCAGCCGCTTGGGCGTTGGCCGTCTGGGAATCTCGGCCGGAGCTCCGAGCCTCCTTCCCGGACTTCGTCGCCGAGTTACGGCAGGTTTTCCATCTCCCGGTGAGTGGGCAGGCAGCGGAGTCCCAGCTGTGGACCTGCCAGCAGGGTAGCCGATCGGCGGCGGAGTATTCCGTCGCCTTCCGCGTCCTGGCTGCCGCCAGCGGGTA
This sequence comes from Hippocampus bargibanti, assembly GCF_051943395.1. Classification (NCBI taxonomy): domain Eukaryota; kingdom Metazoa; phylum Chordata; class Actinopteri; order Syngnathiformes; family Syngnathidae; genus Hippocampus; species Hippocampus bargibanti. Next base: position 16,800,752 of record NC_142737.1, on the reverse strand, counting down.
CGACGACCGTGCGCTGCGAGGGATGTTTCGGCGCGGGCTCAGCGCGGCGTTGAAAGACGAGCTGGCTACCCGCGACGAGTGCTCCAGCCTTCGCGAGCTGATCTCCCTCACGCTGCAGCTGGACAACCGGATGCGAGACAGGGCCCGGGAGCGGGCTGCCCAGGCAAAACTCGAGCCGCCAGCAGGGACCCGAGGGGGTGGCCGGACCTTTCCGCGTGGGGGGCACGCGGCCGTGGAGCCGATGGAGATGGGGGTCGAGAGGGCCGTTGAGCGGGCGCCGGAGCGACGCAACACCGGCCCGGCATGCCAGCTCTGCGGCAAGTTGGGTCATCTAGCCCCGGACTGTCCCAGTTGGGGGCTTCCCGGAAAGACCCCCAGTGACTGTAAGTTACCCCGTCCACACAAGCAACGGGTTCCCTTAAGGTCCGCGGGGGGGTTCACGTCGCGGAGACTGGAGCTGGATGCCGTTATACACGGTCCCACCAGGACAATGTCCGTTCGGGCCTTAGTGGACTCGGGGGCCGACGGCTGTTTTATAGACCCGCGCGTCGTGTCGGCGTTGGGGTGTCGGGTTGTTCAGCTGGGGGCGAGTCGGAGCATACTCGATCTCGACGGTCGGTTACTCGCCGAGGTTACGCAAGAAACCGTGCCGCTTCGACTCGTACTCTCGGGCAATCACGTGGAAAACCGGCGGTTTTTTGTGATGCGTTCACGCTCGGTTCCCATCGTGCTCGGGTTACCTTGGCTGGGGACCCACAATCCGGCCATTTCGTGGGACGGACCTACCATTCAGGGGTGGAGCCCCCTCTGCTACGCTCACTGCCTCCGGTCGGCCGCGGGTGGGCCGGCACCATCTCACAGCTACCCTAGGGAGGAGATTAGCCTAGAGGGGGTGCCGCCCTGTTACCACGACTTACGACAGGCGTTCAGCAAGGACCGCGCCCTGTCGTTACCACCGCACCGTCCCTATGATTGCGCCATTGACATTCAGCCCAACGCTCCGTTTCCCAGTTCTCGTCTGTACAACGTTTCCCAACCCGAACAACAGGCTCTCCGGGACTACATTGACTCTTCGCTCGCGGCCGGGCTCATTCGGCCATCACGGTCACCTCTGGGAGCGGGGTTCTTTTTTATCACTAAAAAGGATAAATCGTTGCGTCCGTGCGTGGACTATCGGGGACTCAACGAAATAACTATAAAGAACAAATACCCGCTCCCACTGATTGACTCCGCCTTCGCGTCCCTCCAGGCCGCGACCATCTTCACTAGACTGGACCTCCGGAGCGCTTATCATCTTGTTCGGGTCAAAGAGGGGGATGAATGGAAGACCGCATTTAAGACACCTCTGGGACACTTCGAGTACTTGGTGATGCCGTTTGGTCTCACCAATGCACCCGCTGTGTTCCAGAACCTCATTAATGATGTCTTGAGGGATTTTCTGAATATTTTCTGTTTTGTGTATTTGGACGACATTTTAATTTTTTCAGAGTCCCTTGAGGCACATCGCCAGCACGTCCGGCTAGTTCTGCAGCGGCTGCTGCAGAATCGACTATACGTCAAGGCCGAGAAATGTGAATTCCACACCTCCTCCTTATCCTTCCTGGGCTTCATCGTGGAGCGGGGGCAGATCCGGGCTGACCCAGCCAAGACCGAAGCGGTAGTAGAATGGCCCACACCTACCTCTCGCAAGCAGTTACAACGCTTCCTGGGGTTCGCCAACTTCTACCGCCGCTTCATCCGGGACTACAGCCGGAAAGCCCTCCCTCTCACCCAACTCACCTCCACTAAGACCCCGTTCAGGTGGACGAGAGAAGCGGACGCCGCGTTCCGGCTGCTGAGAGAGGCTTTCTCTCACCCCCCAGTTCTCCGCCATCCAGACCCCAACGGCGCGTTCATTGTGGAGGTAGACGCCTCGGACTCAGGTGTTGGGGCAGTACTCTCCCAACGCTCCTCAGTCGACCAGCAGCTCCACCCCTGCGCCTTCTTCTCCCGCCGCCTCAGCTCCGCCGAAGCCAACTACGACGTGGGCAACAGGGAGCTGCTCGCCGTCGTATTGGCTCTTCAGGAGTGGAGGCACTGGCTCGAAGGGGCGAAGGAGCCGTTCACCGTGCTTACGGACCATAAGAACTTGGCGGTCATCCGGGCCGCCAAGAGGCTGAACGCACGCCAGGCACGGTGGGCGCTGTTCTTAACACGCTTCTCCTTCACCCTAACCTACTGTCCAGGAACAAAGAACACCAAGCCCGACGCCCTCTCGCGGATCCACGAGCCAGCAGACAAGGAAGACCTTGCGGAACCCATCCTGCCCGGCCGCCAGATCATGGGGGCGCTCCAGTGGGAGGTCGAACGGAGGGTCATGGAATCATTAAAAGGTACCCCGACTCCCGAGAAGTGTCCCACAGGCAGACTGTTCGTTCCCCAGTCGCTGCGCTCGGAGGTGCTCCAGTGGGGGCACGCATCCAAGGTGGCGTGTCACCCAGGGGTGAGCCGCACCGAGCACCTCGTCTCCCAGCGATTCTGGTGGCCGCGGCTCCGCGACGACGTGGCGGACTTTGTTAAGGCCTGCCCGGAGTGCGCCTGTGGCAAGGTCTCCCATCAGCCTCCGGCAGGACTGCTCCGCCCCCTACCTGTCCCCCCGCGCCCTTGGTCCCACATATCAGTGGATTTCATCACCGGCCTCCCCCCATCCCGTGGTAAGACGGTCATTCTCACGATAGTGGACCGGTTTTCTAAGTCGGCACACTTCGTGCCGTTGACCAAGTTGCCGTCCGCCATTGAGACGGCGACACTATTGGTCAAACACGTCGTCCGTCTCCACGGGATCCCCACTGACATCGTGTCGGACCGAGGGCCCCAGTTCGTATCCCGGGTCTGGAGGCGTTTCTGCAGGTCCATGGGGGCGTCGGCCAGCCTGTCCTCCGGTTACCATCCACAGTCCAACGGCCAGACCGAGCGGAAGAACCAGGACCTGGAGGCGGCCCTGCGCTGCGTATGCCTTCATCGTCCCTCGGCCTGGTCCATCCATCTCCCGTGGGTGGAATATGCCCACAACACCCTGGTCTCCTCAGCCACAGGTCGGTCACCGTTTATGTCGGCTTATGGCTACCAGCCGCCGCTCTTTCCCACACAGGAAGGGGAGGTGGAGGTCCCGTCGATACAACACCATCTTCGGCGGGCCCATCGGGTATGGAGGGAGACCAGGGCAGCCCTATCACGCACGGCAGTCCGGAACCAGAGGGTCGCGGATCGCCGTCGCCGTTCCGCGCCAGCCTACCAGGTGGGCCAGAAGGTCTGGTTGTCCACAAGGGACCTACGGCTGGCCGGGACAACCCCCAAATTGGGTCCGCGTTTCGCGGGCCCCTTTGATTGTAATCGTTTAGAAGGGCAGCTATGAGCCAAGGTTGACAGGTATGAATTGTTAAATCCAGAAATAGTGCCCGTAACTAACAATGCGCCTCTAAAGGCACTGCGCCGTATAGTGGTGAAAACACAGGACACATGAGAGTGGGGTTTCAATAAGATCGATTTGTCCACAGACACCCATGGAGACAAAAGCAACGAGTTCTCTGACAAATGTGCAGACAACCAAAGTGCTTGTTGAGCACATGCACTCTGTGAGAGTAAGGCGGGTGTCCTCCTTGAGCCTGGCCAGGGTTGCCAAACTATAGTCATTAATACATATAAATAAAGTCATATAATAAATGATCAATTGTTTTCATGGCAACGTACAAACCCACTTCTTGTCCTCAAATGTACCTGGAACAACAAGTGTGTCATGTTTTGTTTTTCCCCCGATTTAACGTCTTTTGAACAGGATTGCCCAATTCCACCAGAGTTGAATATGTCATTTACCGCAGGAATAACTCATGTAACAGCATAGTTCTTGATTTTCCCCGTGAATCATTCCAGTCGGGCGTTATTGGGCCGTGCTCTGGGATTTGTCTGGAAGAAAAATGTTCAATGACATTTTCTGAAATCGCTGTCAGATTGCAGATGTGGGAATGAGGCAATTGATTTATCGGCCTTTCCAAATGACTCCCCTGACCCTCAATTACATTGGGCCTCCCAAAATGTGTGTGTATGCGTGTGCATTAAGTCTGGGATTGAAGAGTTTATGGAAGCTTTATGAGAATAATTAATACCCACGTTATTTTTTAACACTGAACGATGTGCTCGTCAATATTTTGGAAATTCAAAACAACAAGCCATTTCTCCCACACCTGAAAATGACTTCACACTAATGTGAAAATGACATGTATCTAAGCATTATTCATTCCATGAATGCATCCGCACAGTGCTGCTGAAGCCCGATTTGCGGGTTGTAAAACCACTCAACTTCTTTCATGCGGCTGATGTCTTAACAATGCTAATGAACATCGGGCTTATCAAAGCGTCGCTGTCTGCGTGTCCGACAGGTTGCAAGCGGGCGCTCTCAGAGGGTCTTTGATTTTGACAGCTCCTGCTTTGTCCTCAAATAGAAAGCTCATCCACTTAACAGTCTCGAACAATGTCAGACAACTACAATGAGGAGTGGTTGCTAAGAATAGTTGTGAGTTGAAGAAATTGTAAAACATCACAGACAAGTTATATCATCAAGAGTTTTTTTTACATATGAAGACACGGTCAGAATGAAGTTTTTTTACTCTTGGTGCGTGATTTGTTTTCATTAGTGTGCGGACTCATTAATTCATTCACTGCCAGACGATGTGCAAAAAAGTGTCCACTGCAGTGCCAGGGTTTTTGTCATTGTCACTTGAATTCCAGGACCCACAGAATATTGACTTTTAGGATTACATAAACATTCAATGCAGCCTAAGAAACCGTACACTCTCTTTTTTCACCAGAAAAAAAGAGTTAATTCCTAAATTATATAGGTCTGGAGTAATCTGAACTTGAAATGGGTGCAGCTGTACAAAATACAATACATTGCATACATATTGATTTATTTAGCGATTTAACAACAGCTAAAGCTGTAACCAAGCACTAACATGAACAAAATGAAAATACTGCCCCCTCGTGGAAGGGATAAACACTGCCAGAGGTCTGACCAACGCTTTATCAGTATCCAAGCATGAAAAAACAAAACCTCAAAAAATTCGGGAATGGCGCTCTACGTCATATTTTCAATTCCCGAATAAATTCGTAAATGGCAGAGAATGAGTTAATTCACACATTGTTAGTAAAAATATTATTAGACTTGGCGATTATAACCCCCATCGTCTAAAGTCTATTACAGCTTCCATTTTTCCAGACCGTTTCTGTCCGACATGTAGGAGGGAGTGAAGTAAATGAGAGTGTGATGCTGAGCTGACTCTAATCCTTGAGTGAATGGTGCGCTGTGTGCCAGGCATTCCTCTGTCTTTTTAAGGCTTTTTGGGGATTAGAGCCCACTTACTTCCAGAGCTCCAGGGTGGGATCAAAGCTGACTTGACTTTTTCAGACTCAGTTTGCGGAACATTCAGGTGGCACCGTGGAACACAACACCACGACCAAAAATGCGAGACGCTGACACAAGTGATACGCACCTGGTGGGGGTTAAATTTGCCATAATCCAACACAGCACTCGCCGTCAATCTGCTCACTGACGGATGACATGATTTTAGTGGCAATGAAACAGCTACGATGACCCTCACAAAAAGTACTTACACAAATATTAAAACACAACGAAAGAATGAAAGTGACCACGGCTGCCTCAATTTAACAAGAAATCCCAAATGACTTTCACAATCTGTACCTCATTTCCACAGCGCAGCCATGACAAGAGCTTAACTCGCATCCAGCAAAACAGCCGACAGACAAAACAAACCTGATCTTAGGTGACCTCTGAACAACTGCGTGGCGTCGTATAATATTTGACCTTTAGCCTGTTACAACAAACATGGTTTTGTCTTTAATCCACCGCAGAGGAGGTGGAAGAAAAACTCCTTTCATGTGTGTGAGAGAGAGAGAGAGAGAGAGAGAGAGAGAGAGAGAGAGAGAGAGAGAGAGAGAGCTACAGGAACTACATGCAAGGATGACATTAACTCATTCACTGCCATTTATTCGGGAATTGAAAATGTGACGTAGAGCGCCATTCCCGAATTTGTTTGGGTTTTGTTTTTTCTTGCTTGGGTGCCGATAAAACGCTGATCAGACCTCTGGCAATATTTTTTTTCGCTTCCACAAGGGGCAGCATTTGCCTTTTGAACATGGTAGTGCTTTGTTATAGCTTTAGCTCTTGTTAAAGCGCAATATAAATGTATTGTATTTTGTATAGCCGCCCCCATTTCAAGCTCAGATAACTCCAGACCCATATAACTTGGGAATTAACTCACTTTTTTTCTGATGAAAGAAGGAAGGCTAACGTTTCTTACGTTGCATTGAATGTATAGTCCTAAAACTCAATATTCTGTGGGTCCTGGAATGTGAGTGACAATAACAAAGACCCTGGTAGTACTGGAGTGGACACATTTTTGTGAATGAGTTAATTACTGAACTAGTGAAATGTGGGAAGCTATCTGTAGCATCTCAGTGTTGATAAGAACTCCTTAACAAAGCAGGTGTAATTACATGTTTAGACCCCCAGGAAATAAGCAGAATTATGTCCAGCACAGCAATCTGCAGATAAATATCTTGACAACAGGCTTGAGCCTGCACAAGAAAAAATAAATATTCCCCACTAACCCACCCTCAGTTGTTGTGTCTCCTGTCCTAAAGTTTCTAATTGTTGCACATGTGCAAGGCTATTATTCTTGTCAGACAATCGTGTCCCTGATATACCCTCCATATACATATCCTTTAAAATTTACAAGTTACAGGTCACACACACACGCAAGCACGCACACACACAAACCCTAAATGACGACACTACAGGTCTGGCAAATGTTTTTCCAGCATGAGGTTCTGTATCGTGTCTACATCCCCTGAGAAGAAAGTGGGCCTTCATGCATGCAGGGACTTGGTATGTTTGTGTTTTGCCCCACCGCAGATAAGTATGCATGAGCTCTGTGCTCAACAAAGGGATGATAAAGTTAAAAAAAAAGAAAAGAAAAGACATAGGAGATTTGGAGGGAGAATTCCTGTATAGCTCTAGATGATGGTCAGAATGGAGTGTTAGAATGAGGTAAAAGCACCAAAGATAATATAATAATATACCGGTTGGTCTCATTACAATTACAATCCTAAATAAAGAAAGAACAGTAGCCAAAATGGAACTGTATAGTGCCACTTAGCAGGTTTTTTTTGACGACGATACTAGTGCAGCGTGTTCTACCGGAAACAAATTCCTTGTGTGTTCTACATACTTGGCAATAAAGATGATTCTGATTCTGAAGAAATTAATTCATGTCCAAAAGTCTCCCGCTAGCTTTGATGTTTCGATTATGGTTTTCCACAGCAGCAATTTATGGCTTTCACATTGACGTATGTTGTCTCAATTTTATGAAGCGCATATTTAGATAACAGTTTGAGTAAAAATGGTCATCATAAAAACTCTATTGCACCATATGAATGTGTGTATGTGGCTGATAACGATAAGACAATGAACATGCAGTAGTTTTCAACTCCTCAAACTTGCATTACGTAATTACGATGAAAGATTAAAGAAAAAATGATGGAACTTTTGCCCTTACACGGAGATAAAATGCATATTGTCCAAAAAGGATGACGAGTACATAAATTAGTTGGCGCCAAACATTAATATCAATACCGGTTTCCCTTTGGGTATTTTCAGTTTCAAAGTGAGATTTATGATTCGTAGAAGAGGGGATTATTTTTTTTCTTGCCTCATTTTTTTTGGCAACGGCACAATAGACTGATGGTGCGGTCGAGGAAGACTGTTGGTAACACATTGTTCCTCCCTTACTGTTCTTATCAAAACGATGCGGCTTGATGGCCAAAAATGTCGCAATGTGATCACTTAAAATAGCACCACAAATCTTTGTCTTTGCTATGGGATCGGAGAGAAAGGAGGAACAATAACATGTTTAACAGCAAATATTAGTCCGAAAAGGCTTTATATGGATGTCCCTGAACATAATTTTGACGTTGATTTCACTCATTCACTGCCAGATGACTCCAATGCCAGGGTTTTTGTCATTTTCTCACAAATTGCAGAACCCACAGAATATTGACTATATAAACATTCAATGCAGCGTAAGGAACCTTAGACTTTCTTCTTTCACCATAAAAAAAATATTTTGAGCTTACTTGGAGTTATCTGCATTGAAAGTGTGGGTCGGGGGGCTGTACAAAATGTAAATGATGCCCCCTCGTGGGAGGGAAAAACATTGCCAGAGGTCTGACTGAAACTTCAAACCCCCCAAGCCCCCACGCAAGAAAAAGCAACACCAGCAAAAAATTGGTAATGGCACTCCTCGTCATGCTTTTCAATTCCCGAATAAATTCGGGAATGGCAGTGAATGAGTTAAACGGTGGACTGACTTTTTTTCAGATTTTTGATATACGTATTTGCGTTTCTTTTTTATTTTTGTTACTTGTTTGCACAATACAGATTTCACTGTGTCGCAACACGCATGTCCTTCAAAAATACCAGCTGTTGCTGAATTTAATACAGTAGTTGACGAATACTGCATTACTAAAGATATTACAACATTACCTATTCTGATTCTTATTATTAAAACTTGACGTGCTACACGCAAATCAATATATACATTAAAAATAAATACATAAAAAACTAGGGCAGTTTTATAATCGGGGCTAAAAAAACAACATTTTCATAAATGCAAGTTTACATAGACTTGCATTTCTGATTAATAAAAAAGAAGAAAAATGTTGTCCAGTCTGACAGGCAGGGGGAAAGCGATAGAGGAAGGATGCGTTCTCACTCCCTTCATCCTCTATCTGTCTGGCTTCACACCAGAATGTCGGTCTTATCAGCACATGTCCACAGTCGACTTGTGTGAAGACATCCACACGATGATGAAAGAACACACCAATGCACACAAACACAGAGAGCGCGAGGGGAGGGTGCCATGCAGAGGACTGGCAAGAGATTACAGCACAAGCAGCGGAGCGGGGAAACAGATGAAAATTTAGCCCGGCTGTCAACGCCTCCTCATCGCAGACAAACAACAGGCCAGAAGAGACGCTCACAACTAAACCATCAATCATGCTGACCCTGAAGGCTAATAAAAGAGAGTGCGTGATGGCGGCAGGTCCATGAGAGTCTGCCGACCCTCCGGTCGGGCCTGGTGTGGGGTGCTTACAAAAGAACCCAAAGTCCCTCCCCCCTCTCCAAGCACCCTGATGCTGGCATCCAGTGTGTTTTACAAACAACAGTCTTCCCTAGACTCCATCACACCCACAGTGTGAGAAAGCGCTGATGAAGGCAAAGAAAAAGTCCAAGGAAAACTCCACAGTAGGACAGTATTGGAGCATCCAAAACGTCCCTGCATGAGTACAAGTTGCTTTGTTCACATGCAACAAGCAGATTTCAAAATGCAGGGAGATCCTGCATACAGCGTTAGCATCATTACTACTTGCAAACGTGACGTTGTTGATTGCTGGTGCTCCCAGCTAGTTTTTTAGCGACAAAACAGTTAATGCTTATATGGGCAGGCTGTGCAAACTCTGATGGCATTTTCATTCTTTCCACTTCATCTCTCTGTGCTACTTGTTCAAATAATTCATAGCACGTACAAGAGTTTCCTCCTCCGCGTCACTCTGGAGATACGGCGATGGGAGGAACTACACTCTTTTCCAAAATAGCTTCATCTTGGGAAGTCATAGCTGTCCACCAGCTGGACGTTTCCATGTACATTTGGTACATTTCTTCCTGTTACTTCCCGTTAACTGCTTCTTCTTTCATTTATTGGCGGATTCCATTTATTTCAACTTTCCGACCAAGGTGAAAAGGACGACTGTGATTGGCTAAGGTTGCACACATTTCTCAGGCCACAACTGATGGAGTAAATTTGTTCACAGCTCAGAATCAGAGAGCCTATCATAGTCCCACAATGGGGAAATTTGCAGGTCGGTTTCCAAGCTTTGAGTGAATCTTTTTTTCGGATTCTATTTCGGGGGAAATAACAATAGCTGCTCACACTTACTTTTATGTCAACACATTACGCAAACCTTTTGTCTCTGCTTGATTGTCTTGCCGCTTCAGCATGCATGAAAATAAACCCATAAATTTGGGAGCGATTAGATACTGAGATATATTGCAGCTGGTTTTGTGATTTCATAATTATTGCATCAGAACAAACCAAATTTTGGAGTCAGCAGTTGCTGTAAGTCAATGAGGTTAAAAATAAACCAGCAGAGTTTATTGGACAGAGAGAGAATAGTGAGGAGTTTTGTTCTTCTGAGAATTTGGGGTCTTAACTCATTCTCATTTAGACCTTCTAAGATACTTGATTTTTGGATTATCTCAGCTAAATATGTCGAAAGCCATGCTCATAATGTTTGTGACATGATGGTGTCACATCTCGTCGCCGGCCTGGGCGCGCCCCGCCCCTCCTGTCACCTCCTCCGCTGCTCCCTGGAGACGGCCCCTCCCATCTTCACGCACCTGGGTTCCCACAGCTGTTTGTCATTTCCTTGATTGTGCCTTCTGACTATATTTGCCGATAGCACAATACCGTCTCCGTCGGAGCATTCTGAAAGCCACCCGTGTTACTTCCGTGCCGTTACCGATCTCTCTCACTCACTCACCTCATCCTGCTGTCATTTTTTCATGCGTGCCTCAGTAAGGACTTTTGTTCACGAGTATCTGTCTCGCCGTGTATTTTGGATCCAACCTCCCCGCTCCCCTTTCGTCACTCGAGCCCTGCCCGCAAGCCTCAAGTGACGTGACAGATGGGAGTGTTGCTCCCTTTTAAGTGGCCTTATCAGACAAAGTATACAGAGACAAACCAGCAGGCCGTCTGTATGGCTATGGTGCTGCGATATAACACACACACACACCACACACAAAAGCTGTCCTCGAAAAATGGGCCGTCACGCGCCCTATTTAAATGAAACTCCGGTAACAATCTGGTTCAGATCAACCTTTAATACGCAAACGCCGCATCTGCATTACACTGCACATGACTCTAGCCAGGCCACATCATCTGTGGTGAAACCTCACGGCAAGTGGAAAATTCACACTTTTGTTGCTACCTCTTATTTTTCATGAGTTGGATTCAAAGATGTCAAAGTTAGTATGCAGACACAAAAGCCCATCTCTGTCGAACATTGTTCACAAATCTGCCGACTATTTGTGTTTTTTGAGCAACCCATCCCATGGTACAGTGAGACCTTGGCTTACGAACTTAATTGGTTCCCAGACAGAGTGTGTAAGGTGAAAAGTGTGTATCCCCAAAAAAAATTCCCATAGGAAACCATTAAAATGAGAATAATCCTTTCCCAGGTTTCCATAAAATATATTTTTCAACTAAATAAGCCTTAAAACTACACACAACATACCTTATTCTATGTATAATAAATGTGCTATTGTATTGTAATGAAAGAAATACACTGCACTGTATAATAAAGTCACTTTATTTACATTTGTGATGGTCATTGATGACTTGATGGAATGGCGTTGGAGGTCGGAGGTCAGAGGGAATTGCTGTTTGGAAAGAGTCACATTCCATAAGGACTGTAATTGAAGAAATAAACTGTACAGTAAAATAAAGTTGTTTTATTTACCTTTGTGATGGTCATTGATGGCTTGATGGAATGGCATTGGAAGTCGGAGGTCAGAGGGAATTTCTGTTTGGATAGAGAGGTACATTACATGAGGACTGTAATTAAAGAAACAAACTGTACTGTAAAATAATTTTATTTACCCTTGTGATGGTCGTTGATGGCTTATGGAAGGAAAGTCACCTTCCATAAGGACTGTTGGTAACTCAACCTCTGGTGTGGCTTCTCTTCTTTGCTTCTTTGGAGACTCCCCATCATTTTTGCTGATTAAAAACCTCTTAACTGACACCGGTTGCTTTCTTACAAAGCTGAGGCATCACATTATCGTTCATCATGTTGATGATTGTCATAGCCACAGTCTATTCTGGATGGAACTGTTTGATAAAAGCCTGCACATCATTCCACTTTGCCAACATTGCCTTGATGAGCTCACTTGATGCTGCGGGCATCTCCTCCTCCTCGCCCTCAAATGTTCTCGAACCATCCGTTGCTGGCTTTAAAATCCTTAATAAGAGCCAAACTTCCAAGTTGTCGCATGGCGATATCGGCGTGAATTAGCCGTACTTTTTCGGTCCCATAATAGCAAAATTATCTGCAAAAAGCTCATCGGAGGCGATCGACGTGTGAATTCACAGAGAGAGGGTGTGGAAAGGAGGGTCGGCTGGAGCGCTGTTCGGTCGTGTGCTTCCGCCGAAGATCACGCCGCCAGATTCGAAGATCACTCCACCAGCCGTGGTGGGTGTGTATCGCGAAAAGTAGTGCGTATTTCAAGGTTTAATTTTCAGAAATTTTACGTTCATAAACCGAAAAGTTCGTAAGGTAAGGTGTTTGTAAGCCGAGGCCCCACTGTATTATTTTTTTCAAGTTAACTCATTCACTGCCAGACGATGTGCAAAAATGTGTCCAATCCAGCGTTTTAGGATTACATAAAAATTCAATGCAATGTAAGAAACCTTAGAATATCTTTTTTCATTATAAAAAAAGAGTTAATTCCTAAATTATAAGGGTCTGGAGTTATCTGATGTTGAAATGAGGCCAAAATACAACACAATACATACTATATGGTTTATATAGTGTTTTAACAACAACTGAAGCTGTAACAAAACGCTAACATGCAAAAAAGGGAAATGCTGCCCCCTCGTGGACTGGAAAAAACATTGCCAGAGCCCATGACCAGGGCCTTATCGGCACCCAAACAAGAAAAAAACCCGTATAAAATTCAGGAATGGCACTCTGTCATATTTTCAATTCCCGAATAAATTCGGGGATGGCAGTGAATGTGTTAATCTTTCACTCCAATATCTTTTTATGCATATCTACAATATTTATTTATAAAGAGATAACCATCATTATTCCATCCATGCATCCAGCTGTCCATCTATCCTTTCAACCATGCTTCCATAGGTCTGTCTCTCCAATCCATCAATCTGTCTGTCATTCATTCAGTGCTGCCAAGACTGTAATAACAGTGGAGTGTCGATGTGTAACCTGCAAGATGACAGGCACAAAGAAATCCATCAAACCTCTACCTCATTCTTAGCCTTCCCGCTGTCAGGAAGCCTCTTTGCAGCGAGAGAGCTGCTGGCTGCTCAACTGCTTTGTCATTACAAATTGTCCGTGTCAAACAAGTGCACACAAGACAGCCAGCCATTTTTCTCATGACTTTGCGTGAATTGTGCTGTCAAAGTCAAGAGAGTGTCTTGGAAAAGTTGAGTTGTTTGTATGAAATGATATTTACATTAGATTAATGTGCAGTCATTTAAAAAAATGCAGTACATATCTCATACACACGTGAGACTATGTGTGTCCAAGTCAGACTTGGATATAGTGAAGACAAGAACATAACGTGATAGATCAAATCAGGTTTATAATATTCATATTTCTCATCTGCAGCTGGATAAAATGGTTGTGCCGAAAAGGACGCCTGGCTTCAATGCAGTATTGGACTTCCAGAATCAATTCTTCTTGAACTGTGTTTGGAACTAGGTCAGCCTTTTACAGCGCCAAACCCTTGAAACAACACAAAATCCTCAGGTTTCTCCGCTTTGGTGATGACTTTATGTCCTGTCAAATTTCCACTATTCTTTGCTATTTCGAACACAGCTACCAAAGTGATGCTGAAAACAATGAACGAAAGGAGTACCGAAAATATTTTTGGCTACAAATAGTAGTGTATTGAAAATTTGTGTGATTATGCAACTGGTTTCTTGGTTGAAACACGCAAAATGATCACTCCTGTTTTAATGCTTTGGGAATTAGAAAGTAGCTATTCTTACAAAATTGGGGTGGATAATTTGAAATAATCCCAATTCTGGAATCAGAGTTGATGGATGAATGTTCCTGAACAGGATGGCCTTATCCTGTGAGCAAATCTGAAGCGAGAACTCTGGCCTCTGAGATCGAGTCTAGACAATTACTGTATAGTATTAGTGAAGTTTATATTTAATACTCATCGATGAAATCTTCAGCAGTCATCTGTACTTCTTTGAAGGAGTCGAACATTTCGCTTTTTACTGGTAGTTTCGGCCCTATATATATATATCCCTACTGTCCAGACATGGCAGTGCCGGACTCTGCTATGATAGGTCGCTGCTCTCAGGTTTGGCGGAGCAGAGGACTACTCCCTGCGGCTTCACTGATTGTTCCTATTGTCCTGAATAACCACTGGCCTGATTTCCCCACTTGCACCGGTATCACCTCATCAGCATTACGAATCCTATGTTGCCTAAGACGGCTGTTGTACGAACGATCCAAATTGAACCTCACACCACCTTATCTGTTTAGTGAAGGATTTAGCCGTTTTATGAACAACTACGTGAACCTGAGAGCAGGGGCCTATCATAGCAGAGTCCGCCACCGCCATGTCTGGACAGTAGGGATATATATAGGGCCAAAACTACCAGTAAGACTTTAGTTTGCTGAAGAAGCATCATGGATAAGAAGCGAAACGTCCGACACCTTCAAAGAAGTACAGATGACGGCTGAAGAAACCTTTTCATCGATGGACCACTCCTGTACGACTGAGAGCTTACACAGACGTATTTAATACTCATATTCTTATTTCCTGCTATATCTGTGGCAATCTTTCAAAACAATGTTGCCGTCTTTGATTTGTTGATACTCCATAAATAATGGTCAGACTGTACTGGCTCAGTTTCTGAGGACTTTGACTATGAAGAAACTTGCCGTGTCCGCACTCCCACTGAAAGACAAATAAATATTGTATTATTTTTGAAAAATACGCACATGTCCCATAGCTCTTTTTACTCTTCACAGTCAGAAGGCAACAAAGCTATCTGTTTTTTTCTTGTCTTAAACAAATTAGAACTTCAGGGAAATGTCATGTATGGAGTCATTCCGTTCTCCCTTTTTTTTTTAGAATGTTCAGGAACTATATCCGCAGTTCTCCTGCCCCGAGCACTAGAAGCGAAGGAATAATTTATGAGCCCCCAACATTTCGACCAAACTCAAAGCTTCAGCTTTGTCTTAGGATCGGGGCCCATCTGGCTGGACTTCTCATAAGGCTCCTTTCGCAGCGCTTTGTTTATTCAAGTCACTCAAGTCGTTTATACAGGAAAGTGAAGGGTTCATATTAAAAGACGTAACTAAGAATGGGCCATTATATTTAAATAATGATGGTTAATGCTCAAATAAGATGAGGACCACTTGTGTGATCAGGACCGGATCCTCCTCCTCTCATTACCTAATGTTATTAATATGTTAACAAACACAGTGTGTGGTCACTTTTAATGAGTGAGATTCATTTGAAACCAACGAAATATGGTATGATGCTATCCGATAAGGCTGTTTGTTTGTTCCGTGGGTGGAATGGTAAAAGTGTTCTTGCGTTTTGTCCAAGACCCTTAACTTATTCACTGCCATTCCCAAATTTTGTTCGGGTTTTGCTTTTTCTTGCGATTGTTGCTGTTGTTAGAACCCTTCCACGAGGGGGAAGCATTTGCCTTTTGTACAGCCACCCCTATTTCATGCTCAGATAACTCTAGACCTATATAACTTAGGAAATAACTATTTTTTTCTGGTGAAATAAGACAGTCTTGGGTTTCTTATACTTTATGTAGTCCTAAAACTCAATATTCTGTGGGTCCTGTAATTTGAGTGAAAATGACAAAATCTTGGCAATGGAGTGGACACATGTTTCTGCACATTGTCTGGCAGTGAATTAGTTAATATTTGTTTCTGCCTGGTCCACTTTTGGTCCAATGATAAAGATGTCAACACTAAATAAACCCTGACCAAATGGGTGACGAATGCACAATATGTCATATATAAATAGCATTGGTCCAGAACCAGATTCGTTAATATTAGGCTGATTATTTTTAGTTATCATACAGTTAAATACTTGGGGTCAACTGTCCAGAGCAATGCAGAGTATGGAAAAGAGGTGAAGAAGCGTGTCCAGGCAGGCTGGAGAAAAATGTCAGGTGTGATGTGTGATAGAAGGGTTTCAGCTAGGATGAAAGGAAAAGTGTATAAAACAGTGGTGAGACCAGCAATGATGTTTGGACTGGAGACAGTGCCACTGAAGAAAAGACAGGAAGCAGAGCTGGAGGTAGCAGAGCTGAAGATGTTGAGGTTTTCTTTGGGAGTGACCAGGTTGGATAGGATCAGGAATGAGTACATTAGAGGGACAACTCATATTAGAGGCGTTGGAGAGAAAGTCAGAGAGGCCAGACTGAGATGGTTTGGACAGAGGAGAGAGAGTGACTATATCGGGAGAAGGATGCTGACCCTTGAACTGCTAGGCAGGAGACCGAGAGGAAGACCGAAGAGGAGGTTTATGGATGTGGGCAAAGAGGACATGAAGGTAGCTGGTGTGAGAGAAGAGGATGCACAAAACCGGGTTAGATGGAGGACATTGATTCACTGTGGCGACCCCTGAAGGGAAAAGCCAAAAGGAAAAGAAGAAGAAGATACAGTTGCATATTATCAATGACAAATTTATTGTGTTTGCAATGAAGAATGCTTATGTCTGCAATGATAATTGATGAGGCCTATTAAAATACGCTCCCAAAAAAAGAATGCTAAGTGCACTGTGTCACCTTTCCAAGAAAGTGTTTGCAATGAGATATTGTGTGAAGACCAAACAAGAACATGGTTAGATATGGATGGATCTGTCAACACCAGCTGCAACTTGGTGTTTTTGTAATGATCGCAAACAGGTGTTCACTCACATATCCACACATAGACAAACAAGTTCAGTGTCTTTAACAACCCTCACGCTTTAGGTTGGACACACCCCTGTATACGATTCCCAATGAGAAATATATGAGAGGGTTACGTGCAGAGAACTGAAACCCAACACTTCTCGTCGTTTCCCTCTCGAGTAATTGGTACAAGAATCAAGTGTTTTCTTTCATTATTAGTTATTTTTTTAGGAATGTCTAATTGATTACCCTGAAGGTTTGTGTGAAATCAGGTGTAGTCACACAGTGGAACTGTGCCAAAACCGTGCCGGGCAGACGGGACAGAAATTGAAATGACTTCTGGTTGCACATTGCAAATATTGATCTTTATTCACACCACACCTATAATGTGAATTTCAGAAGGAGAAAAAAGTAAGGGGATATATTGGACGGGGTAGGCTCTGGGCCTCTTGAGTGGAAGAAGTGAGGATTTATTTTATTTTTTGTGGGAAGAAGGTGGAGAAACAATGGGAACCAGCTACTGGTGCAGTTGCCATCTAAATGAGGTGCTCAATCGACTGCCTAAAGAGACCTACAGCTCATCAATAAAACCGCTGGTGCTTTTGAAGGCCAGTCTACTCTTGAC
This sequence comes from Hippocampus bargibanti, assembly GCF_051943395.1. Taxonomy (NCBI): domain Eukaryota; kingdom Metazoa; phylum Chordata; class Actinopteri; order Syngnathiformes; family Syngnathidae; genus Hippocampus; species Hippocampus bargibanti. Next base: position 16,783,334 of record NC_142737.1, on the reverse strand, counting down.
ACGAACACAGTCGCAGCTCAATGACACAGCCTGTCAAGACTACTTCTCTCTAAAACAGTGGGTGATAAATCATGAATACAATAACAAAAGCTTAACGCTGGCTGTGTTTTGCTAAAACCAATTCAGGCATGTAGCAATTGAGGCTCTTCTGGCCTTGACCCACATCTGTTAATAATGGCGGGTTTGATATGATTCGGCAGCAAGATATGTTGGCTCTGTTCCTGAAATCAAGAACAGCCTGAAAATGCCCAGCCAAATATTGTTTTCATCCACTTTTGCCTCCGATGACGTACAGCAAAGGATCAGCGCAGTCGAAGAGTTAAGTGATGTATTTGGTACGTGGTGTCTCGGAAGATCTTGGACAGATTGTGAAGGTCTGCCAAAAGAAATAATAGCGCATGACATAATTTGTGTCCATCGTGGTTTCGTCCACGAGACAGCCTTCCAAATTTGGCAAATTCGCAATGATTACTGCCAATCTGTCACTGACAACAAATGCAGATGGGGTGCATGCGTGTGCTTATGACAAAAGGCAGGCCACAAAATGTGTGCCTGTGTCTTGTATTGGACAATTTTTATTTTAATTCCGTGGATAAGTCAGAAAAGCATATTTCTTTGTGTGAGCATGTGGGCATGTGTGTGTGCTTGTATGTGTGCCGAAATGAACAGATATGTTTTTGAAAGTGTGCTTGCAGATTGGCATCGGACTGTGAGTGAGCTCCGCTGTGAGCAAGGTGGCTTTTTTACCACCTCAGGGAAACAGCAACATGCAGAACCACTATCTGGAGTTTATTTATGGTGCTGATAAAAACTGGGGGAGGTCATCATGCACAATGCTGGAAGTGGCATGGGTCCAGGCAAAACAATAGCCCTGATGCAACCCCCGTCCCCCACTGTATGAGTCCCATGGGGGTAGTGGAAAGGGCGGAATGCAGGCCCGAGTTTAGAGATTCAAGGGTACGTCCTGTAGTTAATGAGATCCCCCTGCTGACCCCTTCCCTCCCAACATTGTCTTAGCAGTGCTGCAACAACGTTCTCCTGATGAGGGGCCACTCAAGCACAAAGTGAAAAATGCTCCCCTGAGATAATCAGAACAAGATGTCCCCCAAAGGTTGAAGGTGCGAGAAAGGGCCTTGCTCTGCAAACCGGGTGTAGATGCTCTGCTGCTCACTTGCACAGGGACGCCTATAGTTGATAATTTGTACAAGTAAAAAAAAGGACATGACCTGAGGAAATGCCTCAGAGTAAGCAGAAACAAACACTTTGCTTAATGAGGCGTGCCTTACACGGTCTATTAATGCAAATGATACTTGACTTGTTATGAAACGCAACACAGTAGTGGGATTCTCTGCGTGACGGTGAAATGAACTGTGACTTTTGAATAATTCATTTAAAAAAGAGCCTTCGTCAGAGCTTTTGTCTCAAAAAATGGAGACACGTTAAGAATGAAACATGAAACAAACACTCGCATATAAAAAGCACTTGAAAGCCTGCGTACAAAATCTTGACCGTAGTTTGGAGTCCTTTCGAAAGTGTGAGCTCCAGTTGGAGACCCCACCACCATTCTGCTCAATGGAAATTCACTGCTCATGTCGTCATTGACAGCCCTGGAAAGGTAGGATTACAAGATTTTGCCCTATGACCTCAACCCGAGTGTTGCTTTGTTATTGGACCTTGACTTGAGGTCATCAGCAGTTAATTAAAAGCTCTTCAGATGCCAGGATCCCAAGGTTGGATGTGAAAACTCAGAATACTTGAAAATAATCCAGTTGAAGCATGATACGGTATAGTGAGGCTTTAATCCCTGAACAATTAGGACGCCATTATTTTTGGAGCAATTTTTAGTCTCGTTATACAGATAGATCATCTGTTTTATTAAAGGTTAAAAAAAGGATGTGTGCTGATTTCAATGAGGCCAACATTACGTCACCGTCTTCGGGCAAAGATTGATTCAAAAATTTGGGAGTGCTTGTTGAATGACGTGATACTTGGCATCATACGAAACCTGCAGAATCACACACTTCAGTAGCCATATGTTTCTTGCACTTCCTGTAAACTCCCCGTTTGTCATGTAACCCAACGGCGTCATAAAGTATATTGGTTATTTGAGCTTCAGAGGTCCCATACGTACTGTTGTGCTCCGCACTTCTCTCATTGGGCCCGTTAAGTGAGGTCATTTATCTTTGCTGGAGACTATTTAGTCGAGCAGGCAAGCACGTGGCCGCCGCTCATCTTCACTTGTCTTTTCGTCCAGAACTAATCCCAAACATCAGCGCTGCTCATCTCATTTTTGCTGTTGCTCAGCACCAAAGCGGCGCCACGTTAACAGATGGAAACAAATGTGAAAGTGAATAAGCAGTGAAACTCGCAGCATCGGTAGAGGCATCCGTCGCATCCAAAATTTGGCCGGGAAGAGGTGACAGAACTCAAGGAAGGTGGGTGCGGGGCGTATGGGAGGTCCGTGATTGAGCGGCCATAAATGATTTCCCCGCTAGAAACCCTGACAAAATCTTTGTGATGTGGTTAGTTTGTGGTTGAGAGTACATGGGAACGGAAGCTTCTCGGTAGACTCAATAATATCCCACCCACTTAGAAGCAACAGTCAACCCATGCCGATTTGTACAATGTGTGTTGACGAGCTCAGCAGTGCATATCGAGCCAGTGACTACTACAGTGTAAGACAAGTGCTCCATATCTAAGATATATTCCAGTAAATAGAGTATGTGTAGGTAAGTAAATGTCACATGCAAAACAAATGGGGAAAAAAACACATTTATTGTAGGTGTCATCTGATAACTTGTAAATTCTGGGACTCGATTCAAAATGTTGAATAAAAAAAAAAACTGTTCAGATATTTATTTACATATTTTGTTAAGGCACAACAGTGGGGCTCTCGGACAGGTACATGACTTGCTCTTTTATCTGTTTGTGTAGATGAAAGAAATGACTTTCTGGACAGATGTCTGATAGTCAGAGAAGACAAAAAAAAGTTATTTCACCGTTTTTGGGGGAAAATGTATGAAAAGTATGACTGATGAGTCAAGATGAGGCTTGCAAAGCCAACGACATCCGCACAGCATGGTGCTACCATGCGAGTGACAGCAGTATGGCTGTACTGCATACAGAGTCGAGGCAACAACATACGAGTCGAGGCAACAATAATGTATTTCGTTAAGACCATGATCCCAAAGTCACATTGAAATTAGTTTCCCAATGGATATAGCAGTCAAACATTAAGCTTTGATAATAACATTCCCAAAAGACTGCAACACAACAGAACATTTGTGGATGACGTTTAAAAGCCAAGTTTGTGCCAACCAATTGAAAGTACACTCCAGTGATTGAGCCCCCCCCCCCCAAAAAAAAAAAAAAAAAAAAAAAAAAAAAAAAAAAAAAACAACGGGTTTGAATAGCAAGCAACAGTAGCTAAATCGTGTGTCTGATCCAGGTGAGTATTGTTCAGGGATATATGAGCCCAAACAAATGGTGATGTATATCTTTTTGTTTGTAAAAAGTGTTTGGGCTTTTTTTTTACATTACTGACGAGGCCTACTTTCATTCTAACTGTAGGAAAAACAGATTTGAATGAGCTCCCGAGGGAATAATTGGGAAATAAATAAATCAGTGAGCGGAATTACGGTTTCCAGCTCAGCAGCCAGATACATAAAACTAAACTCAAATTCAAGGCAGACTGACCTGGAAAATGTGTACGTCACATGAAATCGCTAAAATATGCTGTGCCATCAAGTGTGAGTTGAAACATTGAAATCCATCTCACACATTGGACTGCTTGTTCAGGCTGTGATGTGCAATGTTGGATTGGATTGGAATTGCCTTTATTAGTCTCACAGTGGAGAAATTTACATTTCACAGCAGCAAAGTGATGAAAGGAATGAAAGCAGAAAAAAGAAATACATGAGCTGCTGGAAAGGCAGCCACTCTCGCGGCGCCGTCTTGAAGTCAAAAGAACAAAAAAAAACTAAAAAACAAATACAGTAAAGTCTCGTTATATCGATATTCAAGGGAATCCGAAAAAATATCGATATAACCGGGACTATCGATATATCCGACCCTGTTTGCATGTAATTTTCTCCGTGCGTGCATAGAAATAGTATCGATATAACCGGGACTATCGTTATATCCGATATCGATATAACGAGACTTTACTGTAATATGCCAACACAAAGCCACAGAGAGTCATTCATTAGTACCCTAGTGGTTCACTGTACCCTCTTTATGATGACATGAAGCAGTTCTAGATGAAAGAGGAGAGTATCAAAGCGTCTTTCCACCAGTGGATCAGGGACATCATGGTGGAACGTGCACGTCGACTACAAGCTAAATGTTGAAAGCAAACACGCAGCTGTAGCATCCATTGACGAAAAGAGAGTGTCTCACATCTCCTGTCCCACATAAATCTGCTTCAATTCCAAGCCGCAACAGTTCCACAGACGCATCGGCGCTCTGCGCTGACACTCCTTTCTTCTTATCGCGGGCTCCTCAAGCCATGCATCCATCCAGCCGCAGACTATCCAACAGCACCGACCTTTCCGCTGAACAAAGCGGGACTGTGAAGATGCTGCCCATTATAGGCGCAAAAAAACCACAATGGCCCCTTTGGTGTCCAGCGATGGCAGTCGAATGGCACCGACATTCCTCCCATTCAAAAACAGTACTGGCATATTCATGCTGCCGAAAAGGCGCAACCGCTCAGCACAGTGTCCTCCTTGATGAATGTCATGGTCAAAAATGCTGAAAAACAATCCATATCCATTCCACACGACGCCCAACAACACAAAGTGACAAAAGAAAACACAAAACAAGACAAAAACAACAACAAAAAGCAAGGCTCATGAGAGCACTTGCTGATGGCTGCCTACTCGGGCGCCATCTTGGACTTCTTTTGGTCGTCAACAAGCACACTATGGTAGGGTCTTTCACATTTGAAAAATCACTTATTGGCAGTATACACCCCAAAGTCAATAGACTGTATTACTTATAACAACAGAGTTAATGTTTTTTTTCCGACAGTATTGCCGGTGAATTTTTTTTTTTCATAGGCTACATCATTAACACGGGCTATATTGTTTGGGTGCTCTTTGTCTGTTTTTCTCCCTAACATCTATGATAAATTCCATTCTGAATAGTGTTTTGGAATTAAAACCATATTATAATTATAATCTTACATTATAGTGCGTCAAAATATTCTTTTTTTTAAATTTATGCTACTTCGTGTAAACTTGTCTTGGGAGTTATAAACTTCTTGAAGCTAGCAAACCTGGGCGAACTGTATGACAGAATCAAAGTTACAAACGCACACATACACGCACACTCACATTTTTATAGTCTTTGTGGATTTTCACTAACTGCCGGTGGGTCTGAAAGAAGTCGCGGTGGCTCAATGAAGGGCAAATATTTAGTAGTATATGATTTTCAGTGTTGAATCTGTTAATTTATCGGTAATAACGATTCATACACTTCCCATGTGAGACTGTTGGTAGTCCAGACACTGGTGCGTGCTCATCAGGAACAGAGCAGCCACTTTAATCCTGAGACTCAGCTCCCATTTTAAATGTCAACCTTTGCTATTGTATTTGCCATCAACACCATTAAGATCAGCTGCTGTGTGGCATTTGTGCAGCTGCCTCAATGCATTTTGTTTTTCTCTTTAAAATTTAAAAGCACATCAAGAGTATGTGGAAGATGGTATCTTAAATGACAATAAGCCAAACCCAACACTGAAACACCTCTAGGGCAAACTGACATTAGAGTGAAAAGTGCATTTGCTTAGCTGTAGTGGTCCGCGTGTGACGGGAGAGGAGATCAGCTGCTCTAATTTACCTCACGCTCGTCTTACTCGACTCATAACTACTAAAGCATGGAATCCTTAGAGCAGCAAGTCCCCTTGAACAACTGCATCTTTGACCGAACAAATCCTCATACGCAACCCCCCAAACCCACTTTCCGAATAAATAAAAAAATACACCCTCATTCATGGCACACTCCCACTCTTACTTTGGAAAGTGTGACTGAATGATATTTAAAGGGCCGGCTTGAGAGTGTAGGCCTGTGATAAGGCTGGGTAGAGCTGTGAAAACACAGATTAAGTTTCTTCGGCTTATTAAAGACAATGCGCTTCGGCCTCCCAGGCATAGCGCAAATTGCATCTGAAAAACAGCAGCCTCCTCCGCATGGCTTTGAGATATGTCTTGATGAGTACCCCCTGCGGTGGAGCTTTGACAGCCATGCTAATTCGTGTCTACATTTCCCCATGCTCTGTGTCTCGCCCGGCAGCCCGGCTGAAATGATAAGCTTTGCTCATCTCTTTGCTGGCGCTCTTCCACATAGCAAATCACATCCAAGATATCAAGTGTCATTGATAGTGATAGGCCACTCCCAAAACAAGATAAATGTTCATACACGTGTGGATATTGCCATTCACTGCCGCAGATGGAATCAAATATTTAGAAGTTCAATTCATCCTGACGTAATGAGGACTGCTTTTTAGATTTATTTTGGAAGATATGCTATCTGAAAATAAGCATTTACTGTTCTTGTATAGAACGTCAAAGTATACAGTAAATGGCTGCTCCTTCCGGGCTATGAAATTTCCTCCATCTGCAAATACTTAAACCTTTTTTTCCCTCCCTCTATTGGACACAATCAGCGATAAAGACCATTATGTTCTCCGGTCCAGAGGTAAGACAACATCTCCCAAAACTCATTGAAAACAATTAGAAGTTAATAATTACACAACTGGCCTGGAATTCCAGTCAAAGCCTGAGGTCGGGTTGAGACAGAAAAAGAGTGCATGCAAGAGGTGCCTTTCGGATGTAGTGTTATCTTACCCCGCATGGCCTCTTCAGGAGTGCATGTTATGAACCCTGATGTGATGTCATGTTTTGCTTATAAAACATGAATACGATAGGCCTGAAATCTAGTCTGACAGCATGGCATCATCACTTCACATTATCCTCCCTCATTTATCTCAGCATGCTGCAGCCGCCGCCACCTTAGTTTTGGGAAATGCAAAACTAAAACAGAGATGCGCTATCTCGACTTCTCGTCCGCCGGACCGGCTGATGTATGTTTGCCGTTCGCCGGAAGGCATGGTCTGCTGGGAATGGATGGTCGCGAAACTCTCATCAAGCAACTCTCTCATCTCCAGTTAACCACATCAGTGAGGGCGCTGTCAGCGTGCGCGCAGGCTAGTCTCACTTTGCACTTCGAGGCAGCCAGGATGTTAACGCTGGATTTGATGCATACCGGGTCTTGTAGTCAGCAGTGACCTGGGGAGGCCCGTTGAGAGAATGATGGAGGTCAAACTAAATGAGCGGCTCATCCACATTTTTCACAGTCTGACAAGCAGAACAATGGGAATGATGGGAACGAGAGGGGTGTTCCAATAAAATTCATGAGCTCTTAAGTAGAATGTTATTACAGTTTTACTCGGACAGTTGATTTCTAAGAGACACGCTAGAATGTTCATGTTAAAAAAAGTACATTAGATACTCTTATTCAATTAACGGTCTTCTTTTCCTTTTGTCTTTTCCCTTCAGGGGTCGCCACAGCGAATCAGTGTCCTCCATCTAACCCGGTTTTGTCAGAATCAGAATCAGAATACCTTTATTCGTCCCGCAATGGGGAAATTTGCAGTCCACAGCAGCAATTGAAGAGGGATGGGGTTGGGGTGGGAGTGAAAGGATAGAAAACAAGATATTCTAAGCATAACAAAATAAAAATGTCAACTGTATACTGTGCAAATGTAGATGTGCAAAAACCGTTCTATAAACAAGACTGTACATAGTGCAGAATCAAGAAATGCATTTAGATATATTGCAACAACCCATATTTACAAGTGGCCAGTTTTTTTTTTCCACATGTGATCATTGGGAATTGTGAAGCCTGACAGCAGTCGGTAGGAACGAGCGGCGGTACCTCTCCTTCTTGCAGCGCGGGTGTAATAGTCTCTGGCTAAAGGAGCTACCCAGAGCTGTCAGGATGGGCAGGAGGGGGTGGGAGGGGCTGTCCGTCATAGCTTTTAGTTTAGCTAGCGTCCGTCTGTTGCCCACCTCCTCTAGAGAGTCCAGCGAGCAGCCCACGACAGAACTGGCCCGCTTGACAAAGCGCTCCAGTCTTTTTCTGTCCCGGGTGGTGATGCTGCCTGACCAGCAGACAATGCCATAGTGGATGGCTGATGCCACCACAGAGTCATAGAAAGTCTTTAGGAGTGACCCCTGAACTCCAAAAGACCTCAGTTTCCTGAGGAGGAAGAGGTGACTCTGTCCCTTTTTGATTAGGGCATCCGTGTTTGTTGTCCAGTCCAGTTTATTGTTGAGAGTAACACCCAGGTACTTGTAGGAGGTCACCCTCTCAATGTCCGAACCCTGGATGTTCAATGGTGCAGGTGACGATTGTTTCCTGCAGAAGTCCACCACCAGCTCCTTGGTTTTGCCGGTGTTGATCTGGAGGTGATTTTTCTGGCACCAGTCCACAAAGTCCTTTGTCAGTCCCCTGTACTCCCTATCGTCTGCCTCTGTAATGAGGCCGACAATAGCTGAATCGTCAGAGAACTTCTGAAGGTGGCAGGTTGGGGTGTTGTAATTGAAGTCCGAGGTGTAGAGGGCGAAGAGGAATGGAGCCAGGACTGTTCCCTGCGGCGCTCCGGTGCTGCAGAGAAGCCTGCCCGACTCACAGTTCTTTACTCTCACGTACTGTAGCCTGTTTGTGAGGTAATCTGTAATCCAGGATGTGAGGTGATGGTCGACTCCGGCATGCCGCAGCTTGTCCCCCAGTAGACTTGGCTGGATGGTGTTGAAGGCACTGGAGAAATCGAAGAATGTGATCCTCACCGTGCTCCCAGCATTCTCCAGGTGCAGCAACGCCGTATGGAGGAGGTAGATGATGGCATCCTCCACACCGATGCTGGGCTGGTAGGCAAACTGTAGCGGGTCCAGCGATGAGCTTGCCAGAGGTCGCAGGTGGGCGAGGACGAGTCTCTCCAGCGTCTTCATCAGGTGAGACGTCAGCGCCACCGGTCTGTAGCTGTTGAGCTCTTTGGGGTTGGCAATCTTGGGCACTGGGACCAGGCATGACGTTTTCCACAGCTGTGGAACTCTGCCCAGCTTCAGGCTCAGGTTGAACAAGTGCGGGACAATGACACACAGCTGGTCGGAGCAGGACTTGAGGAGTCGGGAACTGATGTGCATCCTCTTCTCTCACACCAGACCATGTCCTATTTCACAACATCCATCACCCTCCTCTTGGGCTTTCATTTTGGTCTCCTGTCTGGCAGTTCAAGGCTCAGCATCCTTCTCCCAGTATATTCACACTCCCTCCTCTGGACATTGGATGGGATGTACCTTTATTCGTCTCGCAGTGGAGAAATTTACATTTCACAGCAGCAAAGTTATGAAAGGAAGAGGAAAGGAGTAGAAAACAAAATACAGGAGCTGCTGGAAAGGCAGCCACTCTCGCGGCACCATCTTGAAGTAAAAAAAAACAAAAAAAAAACACATAATAAATAAATATCAACTAACATGACAACACAAAGACACAGAGAGTCTTTGTGACATGAAGCAGTTCTAGATGAAAGTCCAAACCATCTCAGTCTGGCCTCTCGGACTTTCTTTCCAAAACCTCAAGTGAGATGTCCCTCTGATATACTCATTTCTGATCCGATCCAACCTGGTCTATTGTCAAACCATTATTCAATTAAAGGTACAGTATTTTCTGGTGTATAAGGTGCACCAGAGTATAAGGCACACCCCCAATGAATGGTGTATTTTCAAGCTTTTATATATAGCCATATATAAGGCGCACCTTCAATGAATGAAAAATGTTTTCCAAATATAAAACATAAATAGTCAAAAGTTTACGAAATGTAAAGCACATGCACCACATTATAAGGCACTAAGGTAGAGGCTGGGATTATGCACGAATTCTTCTACAGGGGGAAATGGAGTCGGTGGCTTATGACAGTCGTTGCGAGACCTGTTGTGGCTCAATATTACTTTTTAAGAGGGACCTGCATATAAGGCACAGGGTCATCTTTTGGAGAAAATGAAAGCTTTCAGGTGTGCCTTATACCCGTGTTTGAAATGACGTCTTCCCGGGGCGTACAACTTTCGTCTCTGCCCGGGTGGCTGACAACTTCAAGGAAAAAAAAAAACATTTCTTTTTCAAATCAAACGTTTGTTTTATTCAATAAAGCAAACACGACAAGAAAACTGCGACAAGCCAAATTGCCAAACGAACGTTCGTTTTGCAATTTGCATACTCGGCACAGCAGCCAAACAAAAGCCTGTTTGGTGCTTCGGACTATACCGTGACTGAAAAGTGTACTTGAAAGTTTTGAAAGCCACTTAGAAAGAGGAGGCCACATGGCATTGAGCAGACAACACAACACAAACATTGCATTGTGGACCATGACGAAAAATGACAACTGGATCAAAATCTTCAGCAAGTGATACATTTACCATAAATTAAGCAAGGGAGCATTTGTGGTAGGTACTTCCTTAATTAAAAAAAATAAAACCTTTAATAATAATACCTTTAATTTCAAGCGCCATTCAAAACACCCAAGGACACTTTATACTTCGCAACAGTGTTTTTTTTTTTTTTTGCGATTAGTCGTCTTATTGTGTTTCAAGTTGTGAAAAATGGGGCAGGCAACCCTGCCCGGGTGCCCGCGAACTTTTTGTCATGAGTTTCAGACACTGCTTCTACACTGGAAAATAAGGTACAGTATTTAAAAAAAGTGGTCATTGACATATCAAAAGCAATCCCCCAAAGAAAAGAAGACAAGTAGACCCAAGTAGGTACTAAAGAGGTTGCCTTTTAAACATGCACTCATTGAACTATGTGTGCAGGTTTCACTTCATTTGGTGGCAACAGCATACCTGTCAACCTGTACGTTTTTGCCGTAAAGAAGTACGTTTATTCTGCATTTTAAGACGTGTACGACGTACAAGAAAATCTGTACGGAAAAACGCAAATTTGTCAATTATGGGTACACTTCCGTATACACCGACTATCACAAAACGGCAAATCAATCCAGTCAAACGAGTTCGTTGCGGTAGCCTCTCGATGTATCTTTTTTTTTTCTCGTTGCAAACGAAGCGAGCGGTTTGATGCTACTGTGCGCATGCGTCTGCCCCCTAGGGATTTCCCATTGCATCATTCTTCATGTAATTTGATCATTTATTAACAATATGTACAGAATGATATAACGAAACACACATACAATATAACATGTTAAACTACATAAATAAACACGTTTGAAAAAAAATGGTACAATTATTTTGTATTTTGTAAGGGAAAATACAACAGTTTGTAAGGGCATGGAGCCGTGGAGGTTGACAGGTATGCAACAGATTTAAGTCCGCACTGTGGCGCTGGCTTTGCCCGTGTGGGGCAGCTTTTATTTTGGCTTCAAGCTGTGAATGAGGCGGGTGGCAGTGCGCTCTCTGGTTCCAAGGTCTTCTTAGTGGCACTGCTCACATGCCGGGGATGGAACAAAGCGCCGGTGGCCCTGGATAGCATCCGCGGTGCCAGAGAGTAAGGCACCAGTGAATGGAAACTGTCACTTTCACTCGGTGAAGCCTGTGATCTGAGCCACCTAAAAAAGCGTTGGGCTAAGTGGGTAATCCCAGCATGCATCCTTGCTTGTTTGACAGCCCCGTGCTGGCTTGACAACCCAAGGGGAATCTCCTTTGGCAACAACTTAATTGGATAATTTCCTATTTTCTCTGCTTTTGTGAAGTAAAGTCCAGCCCACCGGTGAACTTTGCAATATGGTAGGTGAGATTGTATTATCACTGTTGTGATCACGTGGAGCTCACTTGCAGGTTGTTGGAAAAACAAGCCCTGCTATCAGTCCCACCAAAAAGTGAAAACCGGAACCATGGTAAATATTTATTAAGCTCTGTGTGACAAGTTGTGCAGTTCCCCCCCCTTCTTAGATAGTTTGTGCTTTCGCCAGGCAAAATCATTACGCGTGCGGGGAGAAGGGGTTTAGGCGTGCACATCAAGCAACTACCGTGGTCACAAATAGGAAACAGCCACGCTCACATGGCACTTTGAGAGGATGATGATGACGATGATATTCAAGACACACCACACAGGAAAAAAAACACACAAAATAACATGACAACAATGCGTCAGCACGGTAAACTAATTCAACATTATGAATTGTCATTTCACATGGGTGTAATATTTATACTGCATAACTATTACTTCAAAACTGTACATTTTGTTTCCGGGACATTCAAAAATGTACATAGATTGCATTTTATGAGGAGACCAGTTTGAATTAATCAGCATATGTATCAAAACAAGAATTGTATCATGTTTTGAATGAAGCTAACTTCCTTTTCAAAACCATTTCCTGGGTCCACAAACTCTGGACTTACCTTCTTCACAGGCGGTCCCGATAAATCCTGGACAGCATTTCCACTCCAGTGAGGTCACGGTGCGGTACACCGTTTTATACGACGGCCTGACAACTGTCCTGTAGCTGCAAAACATAAAATGTAAAAGCATTACACGCTTCAATTCATCATAGTAAAGCTTGGAACACTAACCCTTGATCTGGCTTTTGTTTTCACAGAAGGCTCGAAATGGTTATGGCAACTAAATACACACAAATGGCTATAAATTTAACAAAGCATCAGGAAAGGGACTTGACAAACAGAGGTAAAAAGAAAACGGGCAAATCCAAGATTCCATGCTCGTTCTACTTATAGTGTGGCCTCAAGCAGACAATCTTTGTTTGAGCAATGACACCATTTATGTTATTCACACTCTCTTTTCTTAGTCACATCGCGGGGACAATCCTCACTGGACCAATAAACGGATTGAACTATGTCAGCGATCTCAATGACTTGAATGAGTGAAAGTTCATGAACTCATTCCTGTTCGCGTCCAACCCAAACTGAACATGGTGTATTTCTGCTCTCTTTACATTGTACTCGCACTTTACATTGTACTCACTGTACATTGTAAGAGAGACAACATGATTAACAAAAGGAATGGAAGAGTTTATCTTAACTCATTCACTGCCAGACGTGCAAAAATGTGTCCACTCCGGTGCCAGGGTTTTTGTCATTTTCACTCAAATTTCAGGACCCACAGAATATTGAGTTTTAGGACAACATAAACATTCAACACAGCGTTAGAAACCTTAGACTCTCTTCTTTCATCAGAAAACAATCGTTAATTCCTAAATTATATGGGTCTGGAATTATTTGAGCTTGAAATGAGGTCGGCTCTCCAAAATACAATGCAATACAACAGCGAAAGCTGTAAGAAAGCACTAACATGGACAAAGGCAAATGCTGCCCCCTCGTGGAAGGGAAAATTATTGCCAAAGGTCTGACGAGTGCTTTATTGGCACCCAAGCAAGAAAAAAAAAAAAAAACAATTTCGGGAATGGCTCTCCACGTCATGCTTTTCAACTCACGAAAAAATGTGTGAATTGCATTGAATGAGTTGAAGTGTTTCCCTAACATAATCAAATATTAAATTTCCGAGTACTATTAACTCATTCACTGCCATTCCCAGATGTATTCAGGAACGCAAAAGCATGACACAGAAAGCCATACCAATTGTTTTCAGGTTTAGTTTTTTTTCTTGCGGGGGGTGCAGATAAAGCGCTGGTTAGAACTTTGGCGGTGTTTTTCCCTCCCACGAGGGGGCAGCATTTGCCTTTTGTACAGCCACCTCCACTTGCACTACTCCAGACACTTAGGAATTAACTATTTATTTCTGATGAAAGAAGGTTTCATACTCCGTATTGAATGTTGATATAGTCCTAAAACTCAATATTCCGTGGGTGCTGCAATTTGAGTGAAAATGACAAAAACCCTGGTCCTGGAGTAGACACGTTTCGCACATCACCTGGCAGTGAATGAGTTAAGATCAGTGACATTAGTATAGAAGTGGGACTAGTTATGTTGCTCCCACTCACCTGCCCCCTGTACATCCCTGTGGCCAACGGCATGTCTGGTAGACTCTCTGCACGACTGTTCCATTCTGCACTTGGCAACTCACTGTCCTTGGGACAGTATGAGGACACCAGTTTCTGGAGACATAAACACACACAAATATGAAGACAGGTGTGCAGAATTACTTTCATATACATGAGAATGGAAATTCAAAAAGGTAAATAATTCAAGTGGTACATCATTTAGAAAACAAAATAAGGTCACTCGAACTGCATCATGCTCATCATGACAGGAAATTCGCTTCAGTCTCATTCACCAAGCTATTGTCTTGATTTGATTTTACAGATTAATTTTACACAGATTAATTCAGCCAAGAGATATGCAGGAGTGCATTGTAAATTCTATTTACACTGCAGTGTCCATTCATTTGCATTCAGCTCTCAGATAATGACACCCCGAATAGCAGATGAGGTCCCATACTGAGATGAAGAGTGTTTCAGCACAGTACTGTGTCCAGAGAAGCTTCATAAGACATTTTGTGTCTGGGAGTGTAAAAAGAACAATCGGGCATGACGAATAGCTTTTTCGGGGTCAATACCTCACATCTGCTCAGAAGTTTGACAGACAAATAAAAAAAACTTCTCATCTCATCACATACTTTTGGGTTACCACTGTCACCAAAAAATAAATAAATAACCACAATGAGGTAGTAAAATGTGACATGTGTTCCCATGATTTTATTAACATTGACTTGTACAAAGCCCCCGATTACATTCACATGGTGATAGCTGGAGGACAAACATGGCAAACTATTACCATGGTGTGTTTACACAATCAATAACTGCACAGCTCTGTAGCTGTGAGCTCCATTTACAAACCACAAAGGAAACTGGAGACCACTTAATGCAGAACTTTGTGTGTTCTGCTGCCAACGTCTTTGTGGGCGTGGGAGGGGGCCGTGGAGGGGGCCGGGAGTTGGGGGGACCACCGTCTGTTTGTCAATACGCATGACCATATGTGAGTGTGAGAGAGACTAAGAGAAAGCGCCAAAGGCAAAGGATGCTCCGCAGCTCCCACTAACAATCCCCACACGTGGTGTTGGCCGCACACATAGATATGCTGGTTGAAGACAACTATAACTCTTTGTATACACTTTCTCTATGACCTTAATCACGTACACCTTGCTATTACCATGGTTGCCCTTCTGAGCTAGAATTCAACACAGTCTGAATAGATTTTACTCCATATCGACCAAAATGCATCACACAGTTGGATTGGATTGGATTAGCCTTTATTAGTCTTGCAGGGGAGAAATTCACATTTTACAGCAGCAAAGTTACAAAAGGAAGAGGAAAGGAATGAAAGAAATAGAAAAACTAAATACAGGAGCTGCTGGAAAGGCGGCCACACTTGCGGCGCCATCTTGAAGTCAAAAGAACAAACTAAATAACAAATGATATGACAACACAAAGACACAAACAGTCATTAAATTTTAAGCACTTTCTCCAACATCTTTGTTGCATGAAGCAAATAACATTTATGATCATGATTTGAGCTTTCGTTGGGAAAAGTCAGTCACTTCAGATAGCTTTTTCATACCCCCCCCCCATGTATTTATTTATTGTTTAAGTAAATAGGAGGGGTATGAAGAAGCTCCCTAAAGTCCACCCTCTAGATACTATACAAAATAGATTAAAAACATTGAGGAAGCTATTGCTACGGGCTGTTTTAAACATCAAGCCAAGAAAGTTAATTTGAAAAAGATGTTCTTAAAGTACAGCAATTCAGTTTGCTGGTAACAAAATATCTCTAAGATTAGAGCATCACAAAGTCTTCACATGGGAGACACATTTCTAATCATTAGTGGAAAATGTTAGATAGTGAGGGTGATCCAGTCAAATTGAGCAGCATCGTTTAAGGGTGATCCTTTCACATCCATTTATCACCAACAACCAACTGATAAAGCTCAGTTTTCCCAGGCTCTGTGGAAGTGCGTAGAGGTACACCTGCTCACTGCTCAAGATTATCATTAGCGGGGGAGGACTTTTATGGCCTCCTGATCTGTTTGTGTTGTACTAAGGTAATTGTCACAGAGGAAACACCATCTTTTGTGACTGCATCGGGGTTAAGAAGAGCACATGGCATTTCATAACTTACGATCTTGCTTACCTTAATGATCAATGGTGTATGACAAAACAGAGAACAATACTTTGTCCAAGCGTGGGAGGATACAACGGTATGTTCCTTCTTTGTACATGTTGAAGGTACTTGTCTGTGTTCGAGAGCACAATTATCTCCTGAAATGTTTAAAGGACAACCGACCTCTCCGGACAAGTTGTGTCCATAATTTGTAAAATGACTTCAAATGACTTCTACTGGGTGTATTTTAATAAAATTCCACCGCATATAGCTATATTTTACGTTTCAAGACTCGCGCTGAACATTCAGGAAGTCTTGTTTTTGAGTTGGTGATGTCAGAAAAGGACCATCTTCCTGACGTAAAAAAGACGCATCGTAGCGTCTTTCCATCACGTCAATGTATTTTGCTGTACTGTTTTTTTGAAAACCGTGTGTTACATCCAAAAGCCGCCAGCAGAGGGAGTCCAAGCTCCATGGAAATCATTTATCAGCCTGTGGAAACAGGCTGATTTATTCCTCACAGCTCGGTGGCCATTTTGTTGCCTCTTTTTGGGTGAGACATTCCCCCCCCCCCCGCTCGTTTGCCTCAAAATGACACGGAATAAATTATTTAATCGATTGCAAACATGTATGCTTTCCTCTTCAGAACTAATTGAATCATATTCATAACTGGATGTGTAACAAGAAAGCATATTATCCGAATCTGAAGCCATTGTTTTTATTCTCCAGCAATGCAAGACGTCTTGGCGAGACGTCACGAACTGGCGGCGGGACTTTCTGAAAATGCCCAATTCGCAGCTCAATTTTGACACTTTAAGTCATTTTTATTGGTGTTTTGCATTTGAATAAAAATATCATACTGCGTGTTTTGGGTATTTTAGATGCTATAAAACGTTTTCTGATTAAAAAACAAAAAAGTGACGTCGGTTGCCCTTTAAATATAGTACAACCAAGTTATGAAATGCTAAATTGGCCAGTCAAGTCCACTCCATTAATTTCCTTCTCATACAATGCTTGTTTGGTAATACAACTCTCATTTTAAAACAGTCAACAACCCTGACTGGAGCGGGTCCAATGTGTGTATCACATCCAGAAAACACACATGGCATAATGATGCTGCAGAAACATAAATAAATCATTAACCATCTTTTGCGGCCAACAGTTTGAAAATGACAATCTAGTAAATCCTCAGCGTTGGCCCATCTGGTTGTTGCAGCTCAGAAAGCCTACATTTTTCATGAGAGTGCTTAGTACACTTCGTACTGAGGATTGAGAGAAGAGGAAAAGGTTGGCAGACAAAAGCTAAGAGGGCCAAAAATGTTGCATGAGCAGATGCTAGTGGAAAATATGTCAGTAACATTTAGGGGATGGCAAGAAGTTCGACTACTGTGTGAAGGCCCTGGACCACTATTTGATGCAATTTTTGCCACCATTACAGTAATAAAATATATGTGTATTAAAAAAAAGAACAAGGGGGTCGGCAGATTTGGAATGGCTTTCAGATGTGTTGAAAGGCCACCACCAAAGAAACAGATCTCCTCCGATAGGATTGGAGAGACATGTGAGACAAACACGACGACGACACATTGCGCAGCCATAATTAAAGTGAGCGGGTGTCACAATCTGCAGCTGCTTAAAAAGGCAAAGGACAAACTGACGTGTGAAACAAACGAGAGAAAGGAAGTGAGCAATAGATGATCAGAAACAAGGGATGATGGCTTATTAAATGAGCAATGGAAGAAAACCTGGACCCACCCCCATTCACCCATTTTTAATCATCTATATTTATTACATACGTATATTGTATCCGTTTCTTAATATACTTTTTGTCTCCTAATTTCTCCCTTTCATCATTTTGCTGTTGTAAATGGGGAATATCTCCATTGTGATACAAATGTTTTTTAAGACACAAAAAGAATAGTGGGCCTTGATGGTGGAAGTTCAAAGAGCGTGCATCTGCTGTGGATGAAGAACAGAGTATTCAAAGCAACCAGTGGTCATCAAAGGTCACAGTGAAGTGCCTTCTCACCGCAGTCATTGAGATGCAAGGAGGACCCCCATATGTCTTTGTGTGTGTGGGCCTTTCAGGTGTGGACACCTGTTGCCTTTGAGTGTGTCATGGCTGTGTGCATCTTTAAGTGTTCCCAAATAAGAAGGTGCATTCGTCTGCAGTGCCATCTTGCGTTTCAGGTGTGGACAAATGGCTTGGTAATTATAAAAAAACACTCACTGCAAAAATAGCAAGCACACATGCTTGCTCTCGTAAGATAAATTCACAAGCTGTGTAAGAAATTTGCCTTTGGATGATGCAAATGAATGGTTAGAAGTGATCAAAATGAGAAACACGACATCCATTGGAGTTCGTGACTATTGTAAACTGCAACCACAATAATAGCAATTTCGCTCTGACGCTGAAAATACAACTCCATCAGAGTTGGATAGATAGATAGATAGATAGATAGATAGATAGATAGATAGATAGATAGATAGATAGATAGATAGATAGATAGATAGATAGATAGATAGATAGATAGATAGATAGATAGATAGATAGATAGATAGATAGATAGATAGATAGATAGATAGATAGATAGATAGATAGATAGATAGATAGATAGATAGATAGATAGATAGATAGACAGACAGACAGACAGACAGACAGACGAGCTCAAGATTCACAGCATAAATGGAATTCTGCTCTATCAAACCAACACATTAAATACATGTATACAATATTAGGGGCACACATTGTGGATCATGTACATCTAATATTAGGGATAATGTAAACCAAATGTAGTGGTTTCCGACCATTTGGACAAGGCACGATGAAATTGTATGGGCTGCCCTGCTGTCACGTGGTACCCGCAGGCCTCAATTTTGGAACCGAAGTTTTTCTCACTATACTCGCTCCTATAGGGTTCCATCCTAAGGAAACATGGAATTTTCTTCCACTGCTATGCAGATGACTGCCAGATCTATGTCCCACTGAGCAAAAAAAGATGCTTTCTCACTGAGGCCACTTTTATGCTGCCTGGAGGCAATCAAAACCTCGATGGTACAAAACTTCCTAAACTTCGATTAAAAAAAAAGATAGAAGTGTTACTGCTTGGTCCCAGTGGCCCATCTACATTGCATGCTGGAGACTTGGGCTGCTGGCTCCTTATCTAAAGTCAAAAGTCACAAACTTCTTAACCTGGACAGTGACTTTAAACTTGACCGATAAATTAGTGCTGTTGTTAAATCTTTCATCTTTGGCAGCTGGCTAAAATAAAACCTCTCCTTTCTCATGAGCACCTTGAAGCAGTAATTCATGCTTTTGTCACATCTCGGCACAATTACTGTAATGCACTTTACGTTGGAGTCAGCCAAACCTCCATGAAGCGTCTCCAGCTGGTCCAGAATGCTGCTGCTCACCACTTGACTGGTACTCGTACGAGGGAGCACATAACCTCTACTCTAGCATCCCTTCACTGGCTCCCTATACATTTTAGAGTTACATGTATTTTCAATTGGTTTCAATAATTTAAATGGCCTCGCTCCTCCTTGCCTCTCAGAGCTCATTCTCTCCGACACACCTTCCTGGGACCTCAGGTCTGCTGACCAGACATTATTAGATGTGTCAAAAACTAAACAGAGGCTTAGAAGGGATCAAGCCTTTTCCATTGCTGGTCCCACTCTTTGGAATGACCTGCCACTGAACATTCGGCAAGCCCCCTCGCTGCCCATCTTTTAAAACCCGTAGAAAAACTCACTTGTACTGTTTGGTATTCGACTCAGCATGATTCTGACTTGATTTTGGTGCTTTCTACTAACTTTGTGACTGCTTAACTGTCCATGTTAAGCACTTTGTTACAGCTTGAGCTGTTGTCAAAGCGCAATATTAATCAATATGTATATGATATTGATTTATTTTCTCAACTCTTCCATCATGATTCCCCATACGCTATCTTTGTCATTTTTAACTCATTCCAAATTGAAACTGTGCCTGATAAAGTCAGACCTGTATTTGACCTTAATTAAGACGAACCAGTGTTGCTGTGTGTCGCTGCTTTCAAATACTTTTTTTTCATAGAAGTGTAGTGAGTGAACTGCTGAGCCCTTCTGCTTTAAGCCACACAGAGCTGAGCTGCTGGAATCCCAGTCCTCTCTATTCCCATACTTAAAGAAAGGTGGACGTGGTTTAAGATGGATGAGGAATGAGCCAGACCATAGGGCTTAGACTGCCTGTCAGACCATGACAAGTGTTCAAACGGGAAGATAAAGAAATGGACGAGGCACCAAATAAAGCCACTACCCCCCCCCCTCCCCTTTTCAGACGACTGAGCTGTGTAGTTTTAAAGGAGAACGAGGGTGAATGAGCGCTTTATCAACTCCGCAACAGAGTGACCGCACCAGTCGAGAAATTACTCAAGTAGTGTTAATCCCCTTTCATTTGAGTAATGCTTGTTGGTGGGAATGCATTTGTCTTTTTTCTCCTCCCTATGAACTCTCTCTATGGGACACACACCAGGACAAAACAATTTCATGCAACTCAACAGAGCTGCATTTATGAAAAAAAAAACATCAGTATTGTATTTTTATTATTTTATATATATATATATTGTGCGATTTTAGGTCCGGGCAATAGTATTGTACTGTATTTTAGTCACAGCTGTCTGATTCATCCATATTTTTCCAAGTATTCCCTTTTAATGTACAGTGATACTTCGGCTTACGAACTTAATTGGTTCCCAGAAAGTGGTGGAAGGTGAAAAGTTTGTCTGCCAAACATTTATTTCCCATAAGAAACCATTGAAAATGACAATAATCCGTTCCCAGGTCCCCATATTTTTTTTTTACTAAATAAGTCTGAAAGCTACACAAAATATATGTTATTTTATGTATAATAAATGTTCTATCGTATTGTAATTAAATAAATAAACTGTACAGTATAATAAAGTCATTTTATTTACCTTTGTGATGGCCGTCTGTGTGAGCGCTCAGTCGTACAGGAGTGGTCCATCAATGAAAAGGTTTCTTCAGCCGTCATCTGTACTTCTTTGAAGGTGTCGGATGTTTCGCTTCTTATCCAAGAAACTTCGTCAGCAAACTAAAGTCTAACCGGTAGTTTAGGCCCAATATATATATCCCTACTGTCCAGACATGGCGGTGCCGGACTCTGCTATGATAGGACCCTGCCCTCAGGTTGGGGGGGGAGCAGAGGACTACTCCCTGCTGCTCCACTGATTGTTCCTATTGTTCTGACTAACGACTGGCCTGATTGCCCCACTTCGACCGGTATCACCTCATCAGTATTACTAATCCTATGTTGCCTGAGAAGGCTATTATATGAACGATCCAGATTGAACCTCACCCCACCAAACCGGTTTAATGAAGGATTTAGTTGTTTTATGAAAGTCGCTCCTTTTACTGCCCTTTCAAACCATCTATGTTCTTTCGCTAAGCTTTTTTATAATTGCTTTACGATCCAAAAAGGCTAGTTGGTTCTCTTTAATGTCATCACAAGTAAATTTAATGTTGATGTCTACCGAGACATCAATATTAAATGCTGGAGGGTTCTGATAACTCCTAGTTTGTGTTGTAAAGGCAACATTAATGTTGATGTCTACCGAGACATCAACATTAAATTTACTCGTGAGGACATTAAAGAGAACCAACTAGCCTTTTTGGATTGTAAAGTAATTATAAAAGAGGACAGAGCGCTAAAAACAGAAGTCTTTAGAAAGGCTACGCACTTTTCGATTCTAACCACCCTTTACAACACAAACTAGGAGTTATCAGAACCCTCCAGCATAGGGCTAAACTAATACCAACAAGTGTTGAAGGTAGAGAAAAGGAGTCAAAAGGAGAGCACTCACAAACTGTGGGTACCCTCAGTGGTCATTTAACAAATGTCAGAAAGAAAGAATAGGGAATGAAACCAAAAATTCTGAAAAAACAAAAAGGAGAGGAGTAGCAATACCTTACATCGCAGGAGTTTCTGAAAAACTACAAAGAGTCCTTTGGCAACACAAAATTCCTACTTATTTCAAACCGATAAACACTTTAAGGCAAAAATTAGTGCATCCAAAAGATAGGCTGCCAAATGAAAAACAAAGTAATGTACAGTAAAGTGTCGTTATATCGATATCGGATATATCGATAGTCCCGGTTATATCGATACTATTTCTATGCACGCACGGAGAAAATTACATGCAAACAGGGTCGGATATATCGATAGTCCCGGTTATATCGATATTTTTTCGGACTCCCTTGAATATCGATATAACGAGACTTTACTGTAGTTCATTCAATACATTGTAAAAATGACAATTGCAAAGAGCAGAACATTGGGGAGACTAAACAAATTCTCAAAAAAGACTATCAACATCGCAGGGATAATTCTAGTGGGCCTCAATCGGCAGCACATATGCACCTAAAAGCTAGCAACCACTCATTTGACGACAATTAGGTTAAAATCTTTGGTTAATTTGGTTAAAATCAACTAAATCCTTAACTTAAAATCAACGAAATCCTTCAGGTTCAATCTGGATCGTTCATATAATAGCCTCTTAAGGCAACATGGGATTAGTAATACTGATGAGGTGATACCGGTCGAAGTGTGGCAATCAGGCTAGTCGTTAGTCAGAACAATAGGAACAATCAGTGGAGCTGCAGGGAGTAGTCCTCTGCACCCCCCAACCTGAGAGCAGGGACCAGAGTCCGGCACCGCCATGTCTGGACAGTAGGGATATATATATATATATATATATATATATATATATATATATATATATATATATATATATATATATATATATATATATATATATATACACACACACACACATGGTTCGTCCGCCGAAAACTAGTTTGTATGCCAAGATTATATTCTCGCGAATTTAATGTTCGTAAGGCAAAATGTTTGTGAGCTAAGGCGTTCGTAAGCCGAGTTATCACTCTATTACAAAACACCCACTTCCTAAAATGTCACTTTGTGACCTTTTACCCATGGTAAACTTTCCGAGATCTTTCCTAGTCTCGCCCGATCCCATGATTCCTTAAACCCCCTGACCCTTATGCAGGCCGCAACAGCTCCCGTCCCACAAATGTTATCTACCACTGGACCCACTGTAAACTTCTCAACTTTCATGGAAGAAAGTGAGTCCAGATGCAATGAAGTCCCAGATGCTTGTGTTTAGTAAATATGTCCACAGACCTGAGGCAATGAGTGACAGGGGGAGCCAAGCAGCGAAGTTGGCCAGTGCAGCACATATGCAGGCTGGAAGCCTTGAAAGCCACCTGCAGAGTGTGCCTCCTTGTTATTCGAAGAAGAATCCCCCCATACAAACACACAAAAAAGAGAGGATAAAGCGTATCTGACGGTACACACGGTTTTTGGTACATTTGGATTCCTCGGCTGAGATGATGACCCTACCTCAACGTTTTGGAGGAGAAATGTTGGCACACTAAAGCTAAAATTGTAATGCGGTTCCATCATAGGATAATGTATTATAATAAAATATGTCAATTAAAAGTCATTTGAGCAAATGGTGCTTTTCCCGACGTGTCTATGAAGCCCTTTGGCTTAAACAGTACCCAGGAAATGCAGCTTTCTAGTTTGAAAACGTTTGGTGGCTCCTGAGTTAGTCGCAAGTTCATATACACTCACAATTTCAACGAGAACATGCAAAATCCACACTGGCTTTAAACTTGCAAACTGAATTTG
Source organism: Hippocampus bargibanti (assembly GCF_051943395.1). NCBI lineage: Eukaryota > Metazoa > Chordata > Actinopteri > Syngnathiformes > Syngnathidae > Hippocampus > Hippocampus bargibanti. The sequence continues at coordinate 16,759,541 of NC_142737.1, read as the reverse complement.
AATCAGTGCATGGAAGGTTAAGTCTCACCAACCAGGTTTCACCATGTCGATGAATTCATTATTATTTTACTAAATTTCACTGAATTCATCATTATTCTACAAAAACACTCATAAAAAGCCACCAATGCATTCTTCTCAAACAATACATTATTAGCTTCTATTCGTTATTTTAACTAGCTAACTTCATGTCCTCTTTCAAAACATCAATAAACCTCCTCTTCATGGTGGTATTGAAAGAGGACATGACGTTAGTTGGTGTGAGAGAAGAGGATGCACAAACAAGGGTTAGATGGAGGACATTGATTCGCTGTGGTGACCCCTGAAGGGAAAAGCCCAAAGGAAAAGACCCCCCCCCCAAAAAAAACAACAACTTAAAAATCCCCCCGCCACCGGTCCCCCATTGTGGAGTTTGTTTTACATTAACAATCAGCGGTACCGTGCATAACTAATTTGAAGCATGACCTATCCAGTCGTATTCAAACACGGTAAGAAGCAATGCATAAATACATAATTAGGGATTAAAAAGTATTTCCAAATAAGATTAAGCATCTGAGATGTGACGGTTGAGCAAGCATCCCTTGAGAATGGAATTTCATCACAGATCCACACACTTGCCACAATGCAGATCCTATATATCCATCCACTCTCCAGACCGCTTAATCCTCACTGAGGTTGCTGGAGCCTATTCCAGCGCACACAGAGACAAACAACCACCCATGCTCACACTCACACCTAGGGACAATTTGGAGTGTTAAACCAGCCTGCCGTGCATGTTTTTGGAACTTGGGAGGAAACCGGAGGACCTGGAGAAAACCCACACAGAGAATTTGCAAACCACACGGGGAGGCCGGACCGGGTCTTGAACTCATGACCTCCGCACTGTGAAGTGGGCGTGCAAACCACTCAACTGCCGGACCACCCTCCGGCCCTCCGATCCTATATGCAGGTGAATGTGGATGGGAAATTGTCGCTTCACAGTTAATCTGTGAGGCAAGCTAAATTTGAAACCTTTGAAGATGGTTCTTTTATACAGTCATGAGAGGCGACGTGCTCTCACCAGGGTGGGCCAACTTCAGGATGAGAGCACTCAGCACACATGGACAGGAAAAGGGAAACCAAATGTCAAGAATACAATGAGGCCCGCTAGATGGACGAAAAGGAAAGAAGCAGGCTTGGTCACGCGATGTGAGGGTAGGGTTTAAAAATTGCTATTTTTAAACCTGTGCTTCTCCGAACCCCCCCCCCCCCCCACCCCCTCTGCCCAAAAATGAGCAGTTTAACAAACCAAGTGAATAAAAAACGCTTACCTTTTCTGATAAATAGAGGTATGAGAGGCTGAAGCTTGCTCCCTGGTTTTGTAAAGTCCAGTCTTCCAGGTTCCGTCTGCCGACGTGCACAGCCAGAGGACCAGCACTGTCCAAAGCAAACTTTTCCTGCCACGCGCGAACACGTTCTCCCCTTGGCAGTGTCCCATTGCCGTGGCATCAAATGCAAAAGAGCAGCCACGAACGTTTTAACGAGCCGGAATACTCGGGGTACAGAGCCAGCTCAAGAAAATGGGGAGAAAGTTAAGAGAGAGATGTGTCAAAAAGAGGTATTTTTAGGAAACACGGGCATCCATCCATTAAAATATGATTTCAATATTCGAAGATCCTAAACGCGTTGAGGCATGATGATTTAATCACCCAAAGCGGACATGTTGAAGTGGACCTGCTGGCGTTAATTGTTCTCCTCGGCGTGACTGCGCACATGGAGCTGGAAACAACAGCGGGCATGAAAGCACTCTTTATAGGCTCCTTTGGCCCCTTTAAAGCACACCCTACTTAGTCCTTTATCCTGCCCCGTTTCTCTCTCTCTCTCTCTCTCTCTCTCTCTCTCTCTCTCTCTCTCTCTCTCTCTCTCTCTCTCTCTCTCTCTCTCTCTCTCTCTCTCTCTCTCTCTCTCTCTCTCTCTCTCTCTCTCTCTCTCTCTCTCTCTCTCTCTCTCTCTCTCTCTCTCTCTCTCTCTCTCTCACACACACACACACACAAACACACGCTCTCTCTCTCTCTCTCTGCGGACTATGCATGCTCAAGTCAAGGTAGTATCAGAAACTACATTAATTAATCCAACAACACTCAGCTGTGATTGGCCGGACAGTAAAATATATTAAATATTGTGCCTATATTGATAAAGTAAACCAAGGTGTACTTGAGGGGTGGAGTCGGTAGCTGACCACCAGCAACAGGTTTGATATTCAGACTGGTCTGTATGGTGTGGAGGAGAGTCTTAGTGATGAGCTAAAGACTGGCAGGTGTGAAGGTGAGGCAGGTGCAATGATGAGGCAGACGCATCGACATTGCACCTGCTATTAAAGGACAACCGACGTCTCCGGACAAGTTGTGTCCATAATTTGTAAAATGGTTTCAAATGACTTCTACTGGGCGTATTTTAATAAGATTCCACCGCATATAGCTATATTTTACATTTTAAGACTCGCTCTGAACATTCAGGAAGTCTTGTTTTTGAGTTGGTGATGAGTCCTCACGTGACGTCAGAAAAGGACCGCCTCGCATTGTAGCGTCTTTCCATCACGTCAATGTATTTTGCTGTACTGTTTTTTTAAAGCGTGTGTTACATCCAAAAGCCGCCAGCAGAGGGAGTCCAAGCTCAGTTGAAGGAATATATGAGCCTGTGGAAACGGGCTGATTCATTCCTCACAGCTCAGTGGCCATTTTATTACCTCTTTTTGGGTGAGACATTCCCCCCGCCTGTTTGCCTCAAAATGACACGGAATAAATTCTTTAATCGATTGCAAGCATGTATGCTTTCCTCTTCAGAACTATTTGAATCATATTCATAACTGGATGTGTAACAAGAAAGCATATTATCCGAATCTGAAGCCATTGTTTTTATTCTCCAGCAATGCAAGACGTCTTGGCGTGACGTCACGAACTGGGGGACTTTCTGAAAATGCCCAATTTGCAGCTCAATTTTTTGCAGATTTTGGACACTTTAAGTCATTTTTATTGGTGTTTTGCATGTGAATAAAAATACCATATTGCGTGTTTTGGGTATTTTAGATGCTATAAAACGTTTTTCTGGTGTCAGTTAAAAAACAAAAAAGTGACGTCGGTTGTCACGTGAGGACTCGTCACAAACTCAAAAACAAGACTTCCTGAATGTTCAGCGCGAGTCTTAAAACGTAAAATATAGCTACATGCGGTGGAATCTTATTAAAATACGCCCAGTAGAAGTCATTTGAAGCAATTTTACAAATTATGGACACAACTTGTCCGGAGACATCGGTTGTCCTTTAAGCGGATAACAAAAAACTAAAAATTTGCACAAAGCACAATTTCTCCATTTCAGTCCAAATCCTGTTTATCTTTTTGCCATATATAGACAGCTATGTGCAGAGTGCACATGCGTGAAGGACGATGTAGCCATTATGATCAAGCAAACACTTGGAAGGAGTTGTTTAGCTGTGGCAGTTTTTTACAAGACTTTGCCAACTTAAGCCAAATAAACTAGTGATACCTCAGCTTACGAACGCTTTAGCTGCCGAAGTTTTCGCCTCCCAAACATTAAATTCGCGAGCATATAACATTTCTGATTATTTTAATTAACGAAAAGCAGCTTGCAGGGGACAGTGTGAGGGTATTATTGCCGAGAAAGCACGGCAACTTCACTCGGATATCATCAAGAGGCAACTACATCAACGACAACACAGACATCACAACACAATAGCACAATTATTATACATAAAATAAGGTATATTTTGTGTCGTTTTAAGGCTTATTTAGTAGAAAATTATATTTTATAGGGACCTGGGAACGAATTATTCTAATTTTTAATGTTTTCTGATGGGAAATAAATGTTCGGCAGATGAACTTTTCGCCTTACACACACTTTCTGGGAACCAATTCAGTTCGTAAACTGAGGTATCACTGTACTTCAGAAGATAAAATGAAGCTAACAAAACACAATGTAATGTAGCTGTATTTAAAATGAAATCAAAAAGAAAAAAAATGTTCTTGGCCAGGGCATGGAGAGGGAGGTTAAAATAAGTTTTTTGAAACTAAAAAGGAGGCAACACTGATTCATTTGAATAATCATGCAACATTTGAAAATGCCATTCAGCTCTTGCACATCAACTTGTTTTGGTACTGTATGTTGTGGACGGTGAGGATGTTTGCCCTCACCATCCAAACGCTACGTGGTTTTAAGTACAGTCATCACATTATGCACATTCAGCACCAACACGGCACATATATTTTGTGCCAGTATGGTAGAGTCATCAGTGCCCCTACATACAGAAGGTGGGAGGAAAGCAGCCGTTTGCCCATACATGTAGAATTACAAACCAAGCAGCAGCTAACCACACAGCTATGCTCCCGATCCAAACTAAACACCTAGTGGTGAAACTCAGGACCACGAACCAAGATGTGAATGTGCGGTACAGGCAAGTTTACTGCTCAGGTGTCACACAACAGTCATACATGCTGATGTGGCATTGGTTATTCCTCTTTTGTACAATTTGGTTGTTGATTGAGATACATGAAATGTTTAGAAACGCAGAAGTATTTAGTGAAGGGGAGCGGATAAGCCATTCAGTGAACACAACTGCTCTCACATAATAAAAAGGAAGTTGGTTAGGCTGATGGATTTTAATCTTGCAAAAATATTTTACATTTCATAGCAACTTTGGCATTTTATTGTGGTCAGTCTGTGCAAGCAGTGGCACAAAGCAGTAAATGGAACAGTTTAGAGTTAATGGAAATCCCTCCACTCACAAGCAGCTGAAACGAATTTGTGCCTCTGTGGAGATGGAGAGGCTTTTTTCCCCATGTCTGTCTTGAGTAGTTGCTCTCCTGCTTTCCTAATCCCCTAATGTGTAAACACATTATCTATTGGCTGTACAGTATAGTTGTGTACGGATGAAGGAATTGACGTGATGTAAAATCTTCATTCTTTTCGTTCATTTTCCATCTTCACTCGGGTCGCGGGGGTGGCCTAGCACAGTTGTCTTTGGGCACCCTGAACTGATTGCCAAACAATTGCAGGGCACACAGTAACAAACAACCATTCATGCTCACGCTGTCACCTAAAAACAAATTTGAGTGTTCAATCAGCCTGCACATGCATGGTTTTGGAATGCGGGAGAAAATCGGAGGGTGCAGAGAGAACATGCAAACTCCACACAGGAGCTGGAATTGAAGCTCAGAAGTACCGCTACACTGTGAAGTTGGCATGTAAAATATTAATTTCCTCAGAGCACTGTCATCAAATGGTGAGTATAGTTTTTGCTTTTTTGAACGTTGCTGTGCCGATGACCATTTTGTGTTTGGGAGCCTTTTACAAGCGAGTTGCTTGTTCTGTAGCCACAAAGGGACATAAGGCTTCTTGTGCCGGTCCCAAGCCCGGATAAATACAGAGGGTTGTGTCAGGAAGGGCATCCGACGTAAAAGCTTGGCCAAAACAAACATGCGGATCAAACCTCTAAAGATGGAGGACACTGATTTGCTGTGGCGACCCCTTGGAGGGAAAAGCCGAAAGGAAAAGAAGAAGAGATTGAGATGTTGGAATACACACAATGTTCAAATCCTTATAGTTTCTTGATTCGTGTCTGTATAATGTCAGCGTAGGAACATTTTAATATATTTGTACATTTAAAATCTGAAGTAAACTACCCATAATTATGTTTGGTTGTATGTATTGTTACGACTGATGACAGCTGATTACTGATGATGAAAATAAAATATGTGTGGCAAATTATCACTGCTTTCCAAATGGATTTAATTCAATCATTATTCTTCAAAACGACATTTGAAATCAACCAAAACAACAGTTGAAGTGATACTGAAAACCAGATATCACGGCTATGCACCAAAATAGGATCAGTTGTAATTGGAGTCTGTAATCCACTGAAACAGACCCTCCTGGTTTCTGCATCTGAGGGAGGAGCTGCCATCTAGTGAGCAAAGAATGAAACAACTTGTGAATTGAACGTGGTTTCATGCAGTTCACTCAAAAGCTCATAAAAGCTATTGACCTCTGTCATTGGCTGTGTGTCACTCACCATCGAAGACTGTCTTTAGTCAGTATTGAGGGATAAACAGACACCTTGAAGTACCCAATGGGAGAGGTGCTCGGTGGTGAACAGATCAGCCTCAAAAACCAAACCTACGCCCATTGCATTCCTCCGTAACGATGTAGTGTAGACCGGGGTCCGCAATGTTTTCTGTGGATGAGCACATCAAATACAACCGTTGTCAAAAACGGTTAGAGATTCACCATAAAATAGTTGATACACACAACATGTATGGTGGTCCATACCTGTAACCTGAGGCGGCGGGTCTCAATAGGGATGACTCTGATAATGGGCAACTGAACCTCCAGAACTTTGGGTTTACTCTTCACCAGGCAGCCAACTTCCATGTCCCAGTCTGCTCCCTCCAAGTACAAACCGGATACAAAACAGCCTGCAAGAAATGACTCATAAGAACCAAGAGTCTCAAAACCTTTTCTTCCAATACAGAGGATTCAAAGGATCTTCACCATTTATTTATTTAACAAACGAAAGCTACTCTACCAGTTTAGCTCATGATATGCGGTTAATTATCAATGAAACCTTTATTATGTAGCCCCTTTTATAATGTACATTCTATTTTATTATTAGTAAAAGTCAGGTGGACGCAACTGATCTAAGTACAGCAGTACTGTTAAATGCTTGTTTATGATAGATAGCTGACTTTTTTTTCTATGACAGTATGGTCTCGGATTGGGACCAGAGGGGCCTTTTTTTCTGTGGGATTTGAATGGGACAAGAAAATCCAGTCATGTGTCACCCTGTGGTGTACGGCATATTCATTTTAGTAAAATACAATACAATACAATACAATACGTCTTTATTAATATTGTACGGCTTTGGCTGCTACAAAATAGACAGGGTGCAAAAAGGGCCCAGAGTTTGCATACTGCTGTTTTGAAATTGTTTCAGTTCATAACCTTGCGCAGGTCTGTCACTGACTTCCTCCTCTTCACGGAAGCGGGTCACCTCAGTGTAAAGTGTGGAAAGATCCAGAGGCCAACAATTTTTTCTGCACGCAGCTTGAACTAAAGCAGTTAGATAGGATTCTGGGATGTGGAGCCCTGACAACCACATAACCTTTGGCTCTGCTGAATCCACCTTTTGATGAACAAAATTGTAAAAACACAAGTGTATAACACAGATGTACATGAGGTCATGCACAGCATTCCTCACCCATGATTTATACTGCTCAAATCGTCTTTTGAAATGTATCATCCAGTTGCCCAGGGACTTGAGGGTGTCAGGTGCCAACTTCTTCCAAATAGCAGGGATCTGACCATTAAAAAGTGCCCGGGCAACTTCATCCAGTTCACTGCTCATGCCTACCTCACCGGCCAAGGCCTACACACACACCGGACAATAAAAAAGTAGGTCTGTGAAAGACACAATAACAATGTGTCCCTCTTTCTCACCCTCTGCAGCTCAGCCAGAGATCGCTTCATGCGGACTACTAGCTTGTTGAAGCGCTCCAGTTCTTGAAGGAGCACCACTGAGGTCGGGGAGATATCTGTGCCAAATTGTTTTCGGATGACATCCAGGTCAAATAACTCAGGGAGCTTGTTCTGAATGTCCTGGGCCACCTGAGTGATGTAGTCATCTCTGCTGATGCCCCCACCAGAGTCACCTTCAGCAGAAGATAGTTGTTGTGAAGAAACAAAGCACCACAGAAAACAACTGAGGCAAATGTGTCACGTTTTGCAAGGTGGTGATCCCAAAAAGCAGGCAGGAGGGAGCAGGAGGTTGTTTGACAAATTGTATTAAAATAAAGGTCAGCAGGAACAAAATGTAAAACATCAAAATGATCTGAACAGAAAAAAGTATCAAAAGAAAACAAAGTGTAAAAGTCCGCCAAGGTTAAACAAACACGTGCACGGCATACAATGCATGCAATTGCAGACAAAGCATGCAACAAACAATGAAGCGACACCGGATGGTCGTGCCGTGAGTCTTTTTAAGTGTCACTGATTAAAACGACCAGCACCTGTGAGGCTGCAGACAGGGCTGACGTCGCTACCCGTTGGTCGCCAATCCGAACGTGGCAGTCCGCCACTGATCGGGACGGCCAGCACCTGTGCAGGTGCAGGCGGGGCCGACAGCGCCAACCGTTGGTCGCCAACCAGATCATGACAAAAGGGAAGAAGACAACCGCGACAACATACCCGTCTGTGGTTGGAGGTCGATTAGATGCAACCACATGTCTTTAGCAGCTTGTGTGTAGTATCCTATCTCAGCATTGGAATGAAGGCCCATCACCTCGGGGGTGTTTGCCAATGGCAGAGACTCAATCTCGTCTGAAAAAAAGCCAGGCACACATGTCGTGAATGTTGACTGCTGAACTATGAGATGTAATGTAATCGATAACAAATAACAACTATGCAAATATACAAAGAACAACTGACCAATATATACTGTCTTGGGTCCATTTGCTGGAACCTTGTAGTCCACATCATTGTTTTTGAAGAAGTGGAAGTGGCAAAAGTCATAAAAGAGGAAATCTCCAAAGTACTCATCCATGTAGACATTCAGGATCCGGCGGTCAAAACTATCGATGACTCGTCCCCCATACATCACCTGTGGAATGTGTTTATGTGAATTCACAGCACAATCCATATCAGATAAAAACGGAATACAGTGTGATGTATTTCAGCTTTGCCTAACCTCGCCTACTAGGTACTTAATACTCCCCCAGGGGATGTTGCTCTCTTTCTGGTCGTGGGCTTTGGTCAGGTAGGTATTTAAGATCTCCAAACACACCTGTTGAGCAGAATTTGCCACACAGAGGTAATTCAGCCCAGTCCAGATGTCTCCAAAGACTTCTTCATACCACTTACCAAGAAGTCGGATTCGCTAAAGTCATAAGGGACATTCCATCCGATTTTGCCATACTTGCGCCTCTCTTGCACCACGGCATGGAAGAAAGACAGCACATAGACCAGGCTGCGGAAGGCAGAGTGTGGGCATCCAGTCATAGTCTCGTGGGAGATTTTCGAGTAGGTGGCTCTCATGTTGAGCTTGAGTCCATTTGGAGCCTCAGTGACAACCTGAAGTACATGGCAACAGAAAGGCATCATGGAAGTGCAACAAAACACAAAGTCGGAAAGGACCATTTAAGAGGGTTCGTTGTTTCAGACATTGCGAAAAGTAAAGAGAGCGGGAATCCCACCTTCAGAGATTTTTGAAGAATGCCAATGGGAAAGTCATCGATCGGGTTGGTGGTCAACCAAAGGCGAAAATTGGGGTGAGGTTTGGTGACCCTCTCGATGCACTTCTCCAAATCTTTCAGCCATTTCACTAGCAGGTGGCAGTTCTGTAGCATCAGCCACTGACCCCGAGCTGCTGCCAACTCCAGAAGGTGCAATGCAACCTTGGGGGGGGGGGGGGGGGGGGGGGTGTTAAGAGGGGATTGTGAGATGGCCCCTTACTCATCTAATAAACAGTAAGGACTTCTCTGAGTGATCAAAAGAATAGAAAATAAATCCATGTTACCTTCTCCTGCCCTTGGCCCATTGCAAGGAACTTGAACTTGCTCCCAAAGCCATTCCTGTCTGCGAGTTTCATAAGGTCAGCGCCAGGGTCAGAACCAGGGCTCAGGATAAAGACAATGGGGGAGAACTGGGTGCTTTGCTCATAAATAACATCAAAACTGATCACAGGAGGTTGAACATATCTGTGAAGAATTGAAAAATGTTATCAAAGAGCATGTTCCCCTCTTTTGACAATGAAATGCACTTATTAATAAGAATAAGAATAATACATTATTTATAAGCGCCTATCAAAACTCTCAAGGTCACTTTCCAGTCACAGGATCAGTTTTCTGTGGGTGAGCAGCAGCGGCCACATGCGCCAGCGTTCACTCAACCGGGAATAACTATGTCGAATTGATTGGACAAACAAAAGAGGTCGCCGGTTCGCGTCCCGGTCCGGCCTCCCTGTGTGGAGTTTGCATGTTCTCCCCGGACTCGCGTGGGTTTTCTCCGTCCTCTGCGTTCCTCCCACACTCCAAAAACATGCATGGCAGGCTGATTGACCACTCCAAATTGTCCCTATGTACGAGTGTGAGAGTGAATGCGGTACGTCTTTGAGTGCCCTGCGATTAGCTGGCAACCAATTCAGGGTGTCCCCCGCCTCGTGCCCGAAGACAGCTGAGATAAGCTCCAGCACCCCCTGCGATCCTAATGAGTACCAAGCGGTACGGAAAATGGATGGATGGAAATTAGACACCTCTCGCCCATGGTGATGGTGACATAATCGGTGATGGCTCTGTAGACTCTGTCAACACGGAAACAGCGGAGCAGGAGCAACTTCTGAAAGTCTGTAAGCTTGTCATCATATTTCATAGGCAGCGAAGCCTGTTCTGGTGCATCAAGGTCATACCACTGTGAAGAAACACAAAGACAGTCAGACAATTGAGTCGGTGAATGACAGCCTGTGATTTATGTCAACAATCAGGAGCCACAACTTACTGATTGCCACTCTAATGAATTTCTGCAAACTTCATCAGGCAAAGATTCAAACTTCTCAGGAAAAAGTTCAGATAGTTTTACGAGATCTTCCCAGGCAGAATCAGGAAGCCAGTTACAAGTCTTTTTGCGTGAGCTCTTTTCCAGGGACAGGTTACCTAGCAGAATGAAAGACAATGTGCTGTGAATGCTGATGCTTACTGTGTAGTGGAGAGACCCCGGGAGAGGGTGTAATTATCGATTTGACCTTATGACCTTTGATAAAAAACTCCAGTTCCTCCTGGGGTACTCGATCTTCTGCCTGTTCAATTTTAATGGTCATGTTGAATGAGAAGAGAAGCTTGTGTTTTTCAAACAAACCTGAGAGGAACAGAATCATCCCTGGTTAAGATGTGGAATTTAAAGAATAAGTTCATGTTCTACAGATGTTCCTTACCTGTGCAACCGTAATTATACACATTGTATGTCAGACTGTTCCTGATGTTTTTTAGTCTTTTTGGTAGAGCTGCATTTGGTGGAGACTTACGCAGGGAAAAGTCAAAAACTTCCAGATAAGAGGCGAGAGAATACTGGTACATGCTGTTTACCAGAGCCATTTCTGTCAATGCAAAGAATAGAATAGCACCGCGCTTGGCAGCTGGCCGGTACCCATTTCGGAGTACGTCAATGTCCACGGATGTCGTCACAGCCAACTTAAGTTTCTCAAACACCTGACAATCACATAAGTAGAAAGTAAAATGTGGTCAGCCACTTGAAATGTGACATTCTCCAACTACACTTGGTGTTTGGCAAACTGACCTCACTGGACTTTGACTTTGTTTCTTCCAAAGTGTAGACCAGCTCTGTGTTATCCAACATGTTGCCCGTGGATGTAGCCAGCTCCCTTAACAGGGTGTCACCGAGGTTCTTCAGCAGCTTCTTATTGTCGCTCGTCTCCTGGATTAAAAACTCACGCTGCTCTTCCAGCTCCTTCTTTTCAAAGCCCATGATAACACTGAGCAATTGGTCCTCCAAACCTTTCAGTGTCACTACAAGTAATGTGATGGGTGAGACAAGTTTTAGTCATGGACAGAACACAGAGAAAAACGCCAGTTGCCAAAGCAAACGGTCTTACCGGTATAATTGATAACCATGGCTTTTCCAAACACAGAAGGAGAAAATTTGGGGTTGCCCAATTTGGTGTTGAGGTAAAGTCGGAAGTTGGGATCAAAGTCCACCTCTTTGTCACCGAGCATGACAACTTGCCTGCCCTCTGCTCCTTTCAAATTCTTCTCCAAGACATTGTCAATCACAGGGTCAATGTATTCATCGACATCTTGGAAAAGGAACGGGAAACCGTATTTAATGGCCATCTCCAGGTGTTTCAGGAAGTCTGGATCGTTGAAGGAGGAGATCTGTGGACAAAAGGAGGTTGAACTGTCATCAATTTGGGGGCTTTTTTTGGAAATTTCGAAAAGGGACAAAACACTGCATGTCACAGTATCAGACTTTTCTGTACCTTGAGGTTATTGCTTGCCTCCTTCTTCTTAATCCAATTGAGGGCTTGCTGTTGAGGGTCGATACACATGGGGAAACGGCTGCCTCTTGTTGTAAGGATTCCATTCTGTACTGACAACTCATCTGGAGGCAAACCCTCTGACCCCCACCTGTAAATTCCCATGCGATCAGTTTGATGGCCAGCGAACATGAAGACAACAACAGGCTGTTGGTGCCTTCTCACCTGCTGATTTCCACCTCATCTGTCAGTAAGTTGTCCACTTTAAAAGGCTGGCTTAAAGGAATACATCTCTCCTTTACGTCGTCGACCCAGGTTTGGTACACCATCTCATCCCTGAAGTCCCAGCTGAAGGCTCCCTCGTAGCTCAAGAAGGCAGCAGAGAGTAGACAGTCTCCGAGGAGACGCACACGCCGTTGTTTCAACTCTTCTAAATCGTGTGTCCACCTGAAAACAGAAATCACATCAAAGATACAAAAAGCAAGCATGAATCGCTCCCGAAGTACTGTTTAAGTGTCCCAATTGTCATCTCACCTCACATTCTCAGAGCTTAAGCCAGAGATAAGTTTGTCAGCAGCTATGAGTCTTCTCTCCATCAGCTCTGCCTCCTCTTGTAGTTTCTGTTTCTCCGCAATAGCGGTTTGATATTTATCACCAAGAGCCTTCAGCTCTCTCTGGATATTACTGAGCTCACTTTGAATGAACTCTAGCTCCTTCTTGCTCTGAAAGAAATTTCTTTCGAGACGTGCCACCTGCAAAATACGAGTCACATTACTTACTGTTTATTCTGTAAACCAAATTACCTTCATGACTTTGACATTACTTTGTCCCTTTTGGGCTTTATCTCCCTGGCAACTTCACAGTAACCAACAACAGCCTCCACAAATTTGAACATTCCTGAACCTGCTTTACTGATGGCTTGCATTTCCTCAAGGCTGGTCCCAAGGTTCTTCAGGAAACCTAGGAAGTAGAATGCTCAAAGAAAATCATTGCATCAGACAACATACTTAGAAATGCAAATTTTACCAACACAGGCAGGAGTGTTTTTATTTATGACTGCACTCTTCCTGATCAGGTAGTTGACCTACCCTTGACAGTCTTGACTTGGTTGGGACCAATGGCATCACAGTCCATTTCCATCAGTGAACGCAGAAAGCCAGGATCTGACATCATCGCCTTTGCAGCTTGCCAGCTAATTTCCTTTTTTTTACACAGCACCAGGATACATTCACACACCACCTGCACCTGCTTGGGTGGCTTTGCAAAGGATCTAAATGAAGCAGCAACAGGAAAGAAGGCGCGATGGAAAGCTTTACAATGAATCTCGGCCGGTTTATTTGTAGTCAACAAGAAAGGGTTTACCGGATCTCAGTGACATCAGATTTATCAAGGTCTTGTAAGGCAATGCGAGCTGCTTCTAATGCAGGCAGAGCTTCAGCCAGGGATGTTTCAGCTTCTAACTTTTCAACAGCAATCACTTTATTTTGCTCTTCAATTTCTTTAGCTTTGTCTTCAGCTAGTGTCTTTTTCTCCTCGGCTATAGGAAAAAGATTCACCACCCGAGTTGAAGTTTTGTTTTTCAGCCGTAACAATAAAAGTTTGACAAGTTTTCACTGACCCACTGTGGTGTTTGAGGCAATTTCAACCAGCATTGTCTCACAGGCTGCAGACTTCTCAGCGAGAACCACTTTCTGCTCAGCCAGTTTAATGTTCAGCTCATCCAGTTGAACACTGGCTTCCTTCAGCTTATCCAACCCCCCTTCAAGATGTTTACACTGCGCTGGAACACATAATTTATTGTCATTTCCACAATGCAAACTTCAATTTCATTATTTTCCACACGCTTACCCAGAATATACTGGTCTTTTTCCTTTAGAAGACTAGAATATGTGCTGATGAAGTCCAAGTAATTCTTTGGGGTGACAAAGTTAGAACGCCGAAGTTTTTGTAGGAAAAGAATGCTGTATTCTCCAACAGATTTATGGACCATGCAGACATGCTCGATGACAGCTGGAGCATGTTCCCTGGGAATCATTTCACTTTCGCCTGTGCAATTGACATCAGTACATCAACACCAAGATCATGTTGAACCAATAACAAAACAAGCTTTGGTGCAAGAAGTCAATCGACCACAATACCAAATCGACCGGTATGGACTCTAATAGTTGCCTTTTCACACAAATATATTGACAACAGAGGCAAACATTAATTTTTGTTCGAAAAACCCATGTTCCATTTCTGATGTTGCAACCGTAAATGGATGAATGAATGCTTCTTTTATCATATAGAATATCATACAAATATTGAATCTGAAATCTTGGTTTCAAAAAGTCTGTTGTGTTCTCATTTACTTTGAACACTGCATAAGTTTTTTTGGAGTGGTAACTGATGTGATTGATTTGGTGTCGAAAATCAAAAAGCGTGCCACTATGTATACAGGAAAAAAATGCAAACTAAAATAAAATGTTGAACCCATAAAGATGAAGATTTGACAATTGTAAAGAAAGCAATGACGGGTAAAAATGTGTGCAATTCTAACCGAGAAAAGACTCGGCGACAGCAAGTAGTGCCTGCGGAGGCCATGGCAAGAACCAATCTATTACAGTGTTGTTCATCAGTCCTGTAAAAGAATCAGAACAGGGGAAAATTTATCATAAACAATCTCACGGCATATAAAAAAAAATCTTTCAATTTCCAATCCATTTGACCTGGAAAGTTTCTGCAGCGTGTTCTCAGGGTATCTCCTACAGGAGACATGCCTAAAACTATGTGGAGGTTGCTAGCACTTTTGTTGACAAAATACTGCCACACACTGTCTTTAGTAGGACCTGATCCCATTTTGAGGGCCTCTTCACGAAGCTGGTTAAGGACCGCTTCTTTCTCATCATCGGGAAAGAGTGCAGGAACAATACCTATCGGGAGGACAGACCTCATGATTGCAGTATGAAACCTTACTTTTTTCATGAAAGAATGAAATGAAGTATGAACAAAGAAGTGACGAGTTTATCCAACCTGACGTAAGCATATTGTTGATGAGTTCCAAAAAACCTTCCTCAGCAACATGAGCATCAGTGAAGAGAAACACGGTCTTCTTATTTTCAATGCCAAGTTTCAAATACAAGGTTTTCAAATCGTCACGGAAGGTTGATTCGCAATATCCCCTACTGAGTGTTATCTCAAAAACCTGAGAAAATCAGGGAAAAAGCCGGATGTTAGATCTTGAAAGGCCTATCCATGCTTCCACTTTGGTGATTAGAGATAAATGCCACTGCACCGATGACCACCTAATTTCCACACCGAGGGCAGATGCCCCTATTTTAGGACCTAGTCTAGCTCTCGTGCAAAATCACTGTGCACATGGGTTGAGTTTCCTAGGTTTTTGTATTTTCGTAGACGGATATAGAGGGGTGTTTGCGCTGTTGTGGGCGTGAACAAAGCTGAGTTACTTCTCGGCCCATATGGGTGGGTAGCTTCACTAATTCCCTTTCAATTCAGTGCAGCAGAGGCATGCACAGTTTTGTACAAGCAAAAAGAGACACGCTAGAGTCCATGCAGAAAATGGAATTGTGCACAATACAGTAGGAAATGGCCAGGACAATCGCAGAACACAGCTGTTAAGTGGACACTACATGCGCGGCCCCATCTACTACATAATAAATATTATAACAATATGCTGAGTGACTCAGAGGGTTCAATGCTTTATGATTATGTTTCTGAATGAAATACAAAGACTACCAATACAGATATGAGCATAGGATTTATGGTAGTAGGGCAATGGATTTTTCTGGGTGTGGTAAAAAAAAATGTTTTTAAGTGCTCCAGGGTCATTTATGGTGCAGCATAGTCTACGAGCCAATATCATCTTGTCAGAGCCTCTTGACTGTGTACACTGGCTGAGGCTGCTTTCCTGACAGAAAGGTGATATTTTACATCCAATGGTCTCACTTCTTCAACCAGACTAAAAGAGCCAGTGTCAAAGCCTTTTGGCCATGACCCGGATCTCCCAACCCCCTTATCCCCGTACCACATTGTAACCATTATTGTTTACTCCGACAACCATTCAAAAAGAAAGAGATCACAATATTTGTATTTAAAAGAAAATAGTTTTACAACCTCACAGTCCGCAGTGAATGCGGCAAGCTTGGTGATGGACTGCTTGCCTGAGCCACCTACACCCACAAGCAGAGCATGACCTCGATCAATGCGGATGATGCGGTGCACGCGTGTCAGATGTTCCAGGGCATCATCAAACAGTACCAGATTCATCCTCGACATTCGGTCATTGTATTCCTCTAGAATCTCCTGTGGGATACAAAAATGGTCTTTCCAAGTCTTTTCAACTTTGCAAAGTTGAAGTGATGCCACTATCATACCTGAAACAAAGCTTTTGAAGCTTCAAAGTCATTTAAGTCCTCGTAGACTCTTGGTTCTGTCTCACTCAAGGCTGTCCTGTAGTCTCCGAAAAGAACTGGGTCTCTCATAACATCGTCTATACTTGCCTTAAAATGCTCTTCAACTAAAGCCTTTATTAGGCCCTGAACCTGTCGGGAAAAGTAGTAAAGATAAGAGCATAGATGTTACTTTTTCAAGAAGATAAAATTTACATTATTCTGATGAATTCTTGAATTCTTGAATTTACCAGGTTTTTGTCCTTTTCATCAATGAGTCTATCGTGAAAAATCCTCAGACACTCATTTCGCCAAACCCGTACAAATATATTGACGGTTGAAAATCTGTTATAATGACAAAAAAAAGTGAAGCCAACAAGTATGCACCGCACATAACGACACAACAATGCGCAACGCAAGACCTATGGAGAGAATTCATTGGCTTAACAGACCTTTCAGGTTCAGTGAGTGTTAGTCCATTATATACCCTTGATAGGTCTCGCAGATTAAAGATGTAGTGAAACTTTGCTGGAGTAGGCGGCAGGTCTTTGACAAGGCTATTGTAGAGTTCCAGTGTGCAGATGGTAACTTTATCACAAACCTTCTGTACCACATCTTCAAAGAGCTAAAACAATCAATCAAATGAATTACACATGGCATTAGGTGTATTGAAATTAACAATGGTTTTCATGAGAAAATGCTACTCACTTTGGTGTGACCTTTGATAATGGAGGAATAGATCAAATGGAGAGACTCCATTGCGGGGAAAGGGATACTGAAGACACTGAAAAGTGAAACAAAACGGGTATCCACCTCATTCCTCCCGCCTCCTGCTATCCCCATGGCAGCAATGAAGCCAAGGTCTTTGAGAGTTTTGTAGGTGAGCTCCTTTCCTCGGTCATAGATGCCTCCTCTGTCCAATAAGAGCTTCAGCAGTGCAATTGGTTGCTGTGTGCCATAGCTATCCACCTGTACAGTAAGAAAGAAAATGGTTGAGTAAGAGACATTCACTTGAAGCTCTGTGGTTAAAGTAGATTGTAGACCTTTGGCATATTCATGTCATCTATATAGACCAACAGTCTCTTTCCCATTGGAGGACCATATATTTCTTTGGTCCTTTTCTCTACATTGGCTTCCAGGTTCCTCTGGAGGTCCATTGATGTTGTCCTGGATGAAAGGTTGATGGTCAAAGTAATCTGGCGGCAAACGTACACATCAATAACAGTTAAGAGCAGTGAATGCTGAAACGTGTCAGAATATGTGACTTACGCTTGAATCTCCACTTATGTGTTTCAGAAAGTTACTAATGGTCGCGGTTTTGGACGTTCCAGAGTCTCCAACCAAAAGAACAGACCTCTTGATCTTCACCATCTGTTCCAATATCCAGCTGGTTCTCGTGGTGTCCACAGTTGGGACTGAGACAAAGGTGGAATATTAGAGAGTCAAAGAGTCAAACAGAAACAAACCTCGCCCTCAAGCCCAATAAAAAAATGTTGTTTATGTTTCTGATGTGAACGTTTCTAGAATATCTGACCTATCAAATCACATTTTTCGGGCCCTTGTCTTTGTCTCAATGGGAAAAAAACTGCAGTGGATTGATTGGCAGAGAATTATTACAAAAACTAATACAAAAGGAGAGCATAGCGAACAAATCACTGAACGTTGGTGGTCTTGTAATATTTGGTGGAAATATGAGTAAAAGTCTCCAGAGTATATGTCTGTAACTATACGTAATTGGTTGTTCTCAACAATTAGCTCAAAGTCAAACCTTACCAAGAATATCCACAAACTTCATTTCAGGATTGTGGATGTATTTGGTAACCAGGGAAGTCCAGGGAACCCATTTCTGCTTTGTGTCATCAAAATGGAAATCATATAGAGTTGGCTGATATCCTGTATGAATAATATACTGGTATATTTCAAATGCACAAGTAACAACTCGATGAAATACAAAAATTTAAAACGTTTGGTAGCCCAATTATGTTTCCATTTTTTAATAACAAATGGACAGCCCTATTTGCTGAAAGTGTGATACTTAGTTCATTGTGAAAATGTATAACAAATATGAAGGCCGAATAATCTAGTCAAAATTGGTATCTTACCTGGGAGCTCTCCGGGTCCAGCCATTTTTTTTTCATCGCACACACTGGTGAAGCAAGAAATGCTTTTGGTTAAATCATCAAATTTTTCTCTTCCATCATCCACCAGTGTTGCCCCAAGAGAGCAGTACAGCGCTTCCAGGAAGTAACACTCCAACACATCTGCACTTTGGGTCTCATTTTCAAGGAGGGCATCAAGGGCCATGCAGAGCTGGGACACCTGAAAATACCATCAACACAATTTGAATTGCCATCAGTTGCCTGGACAGATGATCTCAACTTTCTT
Source organism: Hippocampus bargibanti (assembly GCF_051943395.1). NCBI lineage: Eukaryota > Metazoa > Chordata > Actinopteri > Syngnathiformes > Syngnathidae > Hippocampus > Hippocampus bargibanti. Next base: position 16,740,740 of record NC_142737.1, on the reverse strand, counting down.
GCATAAATTAAGCAACAAATGATTTAGGAAAACACCTCACATATCCTACCATATTTAGATCAGTCTGCGGGACAACAGTCTTCAGTTTCTGTCCTTGTTTTCCATCAACAATACCTTCCACAATCATGTCAATCAAGGTGTGCACGTACTTTTCAAAAAGTTTATCAAGTTCTTCTTGTTCCTTAAAAAAAGATCACATTACAAAATACAACAATACGTGTGAAGACTCCATATCCGATTCACTGAGGATGCTTTACTTTGACAGGTCTGTTTTTCAACCACTTCTGCCAGTATGGGGTGTAACGCAGGTTTTTGGGATCCACAAAAACCATTCCACAGCGTGAGACAGTAGCAGGGGAAGCATACTGCAGATCTCCAACCTCGATTCATAAGAAAAACAAATAAAACATTACATGGTATAAAAAAAGAGCTCTCTGACATGTATAAATACATACAGACCTCAAACAGCAGGGCACAGTGACCTTGTAAACGAATTCGTTCTCCATTAGCCAGAGTAAGGAGCTTGTTGTCGTCCATTACCGAATTCATGTTCTCAACCCAGAGAGCATCCACATCCCCATCAAAAAGGATATATCTGTGAGTTCATATTATCATGATCAGAATTTATATCCACACTGTCATGAGATGTACCGTATGACTTAATGTCGAGCAAATATTTTGGTCCTACCTCCTCTCTTGTTTGTCAGTTGGCTTGTTGATGTCACGGAATATGTTGGATAAAACCCCATCGGTCCAGTCTCGAGTATCAGGATCCAGAATACCATACAGCTCAATGACACTCACAGCTTTAGGGTTGAGGGGATATAACTTGGTGTGAAATCCCAATCTGTTGGTGAGATATTGATAACTGGAAAACACATGCACGACAGGAACCTGACAAAAGTTTTGAGTGTCTGAAATACTGACTTGGTTTGAGCTTGACATAAAGTGCTGATCACAACAGATTTCCCACCACCTGTTGGGCCCACTATCATCGTTGTGTGCCGTGTCATCATTGTTTCATACATTTGCACCACTTTATCCACCTGAAACCATTAAATATGGATGGGGTTTCAGAAGACTCAAATGAAAATCCATTATTTATTGCCTTCCAGCTGCAGGGAGTGGAAGGCCGGGAAGACTTAATAATGAGACACAATGAATAACAGCAACCTGGATAGGTAGTAAGATATATTTGTTGTCTTGCAGGTTTTCTTCTACAGCATCATTAAAGTTGGGATAACGAACACGGGGGCATTCCAGCCCCGGAAAAAGGTCTGATATCAGCCCAAGGAACAGAGGCACGTCCTCAAATATAAACTTGGGGAGATTCATATCCCTCAAGGCTCGCATCAATACCACATCCTAAAAACAACAACCAAGAAATCTCTTAAAAAGTTGTTGCATATTTTTTTATGTGACAAATCAATGATACATGATGATTATACCTCAGTGATGTCTGGTGAGCCCCTCTTCAGTTCTCCTGCCATCACAAGGACAGATTTCAAAGCTCGCAGCCCAAAGTCATAATGAGACTGCTTAGACAGCTGCTCTCGAGCCAATTTATAGAGCACAGTCATTTTCTTAGCAAGAACCTGAAAAGGCAGACGGATGCATTGCGCTCATGAAAGAAGTCAATGTATAAGTCAATGTTGGAGAGTGTTGTTGCCGGGATACAAATGTCAGCAGTGGGACAAAAATGTGAGTAAATTTCTCACCTTGGCCATCAGGAATCCCTCAGAAAAGAGCATGATCTCACAAATTTGTTGCAAGTCAGGCACAATCACCACCACAGGCCTGAAGAGAGCTTTGACTGATTCAGGAAGCTCTGTGCGCCCTGCGTAGCCAGGGTTCATGGTGATGAAAATCCCAATTCGGCTATCCAGGGTAATCTCATGGCCTTCAAACTGTTTTTCAAAATGATTTGATGATCGTTAGATTGACTTCATCAAATAGCCAACATTAGTGACCATAAAAGAACTTTATATGATAATACCACCCTTCAAAGACTTACGTTAAATATTTTAAGATACAGAATGAGAGCATTGCGGATGGTTTGGATTTGGGAAGAGATAACGGAAAGCACTGAGGCATCAATGCGGTTGAATTCATCAAAGCAACCCCAAGCTCCACATTGGGCCAAGCCAGAGAGGATCTTGCCCACAGCCTACACGACAGGGAAGATAATGATTCAGGAAAACACAAAAAAGGTCTCAGTTTGTACAATTGGGTTTATGAAGACAAGACAATTGTCACTTTTATTTGTCAGATTAACTACCATGTAGTCCATGCCTTCACCACAGTTGGTAACCACACAGAGCAGTCCCAGAGCTTTGGCCAGATCTTTCGTTGACTCTGTCTTTCCAGTACCAGCTGGCCCAGCAGGAGCTCCACCAAGGAACATGGAGAGAGCCTTGACCACAAAGGCAAAGCCACATCAACAACTGTGTACTTGTTTTAAGGGTTTTACATATTCACAAACCTGTGTGATTGTGAGGTAGATTCTGTCTGTTAGAGGAGTTATAACCAAGCGACCATTCAACCCCATGTATTCGTAGCCGTAGCTAAAAGTTGCACTGCACTGACGTACGACAAGATTGTCTTCGTCTTGGACCCAATAGAATCTTAATTGACTTTCCCACTCAAACTCCTTTGCATCTGTAATACTGCAGAGAGGATGATGAGACCAATTCGCCTCAACATGCAAGTGAAAAGGGTTCCAATCGTTGATAGAAGCACAGCCCGAAATAAGCTGTACCTGTTCAAGACAAAGTTGTCCACAATGTCTCTTGCATGGACATCTATAATCAGAACAGTGTTGATCTTCCGTCTGTCATTTTTCTTCATAGGCTGCGTTGAACGTGTGACCAATTCATCAATCTGCTGGTGCATTTTCGTTGCATAGTTCTTGAGAGCATATTTTTCTCCTTTTTTCAAGTTACTAAAAACATCCTCCACCTCCCATGTCCACCACACTTGATTTGTAGCCAGTACCACCATGCCTTGGAACAGCAACATCCAGTCCACCCTGAGTGGCAAGAAGATTCATGGTAGGAAATGTTTTATTCACAAAGAGTGCTAAACATGCTTTACAATCCACACACACACCTGCCTCTGTCTTCACAGTAGCGAAAGATCGCCTCCTTGGTGATGAGTCGATTAGTTCTCCTCATCTCATGTAAGACTCCCGTCATCCATTCCTCCACCCTTCCTTTGATCGGGACGGGCTTTTGAAACTCCATCACTTCACCCTCAGCAGACACCATAGCTCCTGCTGAGGTTTCCCCACTGCTTTCCAAGTCAAACCGGAGAGATGCGATGTTATCATACATCTTGCAGAAAAAGGTAGAAAAAGGGTGGACCAGTTCACTTTCTGGATCCGATTTCACACATTCAACAAACAATATCGGCAACAACAGCACAAGATCAGGAAAAAAAATGTGAAGGACAATGCCTTTTCACACTTTTATCATTACCTTTATCATGTGTTCCTGCACACAGTCATGATGACTACTCCCCAAAATGCTGAGCAGTTCATCATCAGAGATGAAGAAGAAGCGCGGGAATGCATCCCGCTTTGAATCTAGGTAGTCGTTGAGACTTTTCTGACATCTCTCTAGGTTCTCACTGAGGGTTTGCAGGTCCATTAGCCGGTTGGGAAAAACGCAACAGCGCTTAATATTTGGGTTGCCTTGTGCATCTATCATTATCTATGCACGCACACACACACACACACACACACACACACACACACACACACACACACACACACACACACACACACACACACACACACACACACACACACACACACGATTGTATATTATTGACAGTTTCATCAATAACGCTATTAATATCTGACCAACACTCACCTCTTTAAACTTTTTGTCAATTATATCAAATTTTTTGGCCTCCTCTGGTAATTGTGAGGAAATATCACCCCCAATGAATATGCTCTCCAAGTACATCCATTTCCGTTGTACCAGCAACCAAACCTGTGTGAAATGTTAAGGATTCACTTTTAAAATTCAGCTGAAGAAGTCACGGGGGTGGTGGGAGGTTGGGTGGGGGGGGGGGGGGGGTTTGAACCAAACTGTCTGACCTCTATGGTCTCACTAATAAGAGACAGGTCTTTCTCCCATTGTTGTATGGTGCCCAAGAAAGGTCCAACAAAACGGCTCCCCGCCATGCTTTGCAAATTCATGGCATCATTGTCCACAATCAAAAGGATCTCATCCACTGCACCTAAAACGGCACACTCTTGATGGGCACCCTTACTGTACGGTTGTATAATGAATTCCATTGTCCCCCAAGTTTCTACCACCTCTTTTACACCCTGCAACACAAACACCAATATTAATTAGAGACAATCTACTGTCTTATTCTTTTGACAATTTCAATTGTCTCGCAATAAAAAGGCTTACCTTTTCAATACCAAGCTCTTTTGAAGCTGAAGTAACAATGTCCCCTATGACATCAGCATATTTATGAAGCTCCATTGCAAACATGTTCTCGAGCGTGAAGGTGGTCGGGTTCATCTCAAAGCTTGTACCAGTTCGATCCATCAATTCTTTCCAGTGTCTATTGGAAGAAATATTTGAATTGGTGTGTGTTTTTAATTCCCTCTCATTGCGTGCATTTCATTTCATGTGTCCTTTTCAATTTGAGTTTTGTTCTATTTTCTGTCAATTGGCCCGCAAAGCTCAGAAATACTGTTTCCAGTGTGACAACCATGTTTAAATCTAAGGATAATCGTTGGTCTATTTAGTGAAAGAAGACCTTAAATATCCGATTCATAGGTGAAAAAGGCCTTTTGTGATAAAGCACATGAGTCAAAGTCAAGGCCCAGGGGCCAAATCCGGCCCGCCACATAATTTTTTTCAGCCCGCGAAACGAAATCAAATTTGCAAAATTCCATGATGCTTGCTAAAATCCGAACCAAAATGTCACATTTTTGGATGTAAACCACAATATCAGTCATTATTCTTGACTTCACATTTGAAAACTAGTTATTCATTCATTTGTTGTGCGCTCTATATGTAATAAGTGGAGAGGATTAAACATTCTAATGGCTTCCCCAAATTCATAACGGCCCTTGAGAGGAAACCATAACTACAATGTGGCCCGCGGCAAAAAATGACTTTGAAACCCCTGGTGAAAAGGGGACGACTTTGAGGTATGAGGAAAATTGTCTTGGATGCGGACAAGTACATCCTGGTAAACCTCAAATTGTATGTTGTTGTAATTCTGATTTAGCAGTGGAACAAACACTGAGATATTCTAAAATACCACACAAATGTTATTAGCCTATGCAGGAACCAGTGAAGAATGCCAAAATCCCCTCAGGGAAATTAGAATATTAATGGCTCCCATGATCAATCCATTTATCAATGACACTCCACTATTGGGAAAGGGCATTTGGGAATTACTGAAGCGGGAATGAAAGCTGAAGTAAATGTCCTTTCATGGTGGCTGGCCATAACTTTCAGAGGCTTAACAAATTTAAAAATCCATCTGAAGTTGAAGCACTGCTACTTCAAAACTGTGGCTGATGCGCTTGATGAAAATGAAAAGAACCCCACAGGGTGATTCAGGAAATGCTGAAAGGCTTTGCTTGGATGTATCCAAGGACCACTACAAGACATTCCAGGAAAAGCTCCGTTGGTGTGCTGCCACGGCGACCATACAGATAAAGATATAAGAATAAGTGATGAAAAAAAGAATGGCTGTGTAATGTTAAGCAGATTCCTTACTTACAGACAGTGTATTGTCGGTGTTCAAATACCTGACATGTTTCGGCGACTACTTCCGCCTTCGTCAGAGTGTCACGGATGTTGCTGTGACGCGCCATTTTCAGCTGGTGTTGCTATGAGGGCGTGACCTACCTGTCAGAACTGACAGGCAAGCCACGCCCCCCGCTGTCCGCTCGTCCCTCCAGGATGCTGCTCCAGGTAGTAGAGAGCATGTAAGCTCCCTCATCCCTGTTGATGGTCCTTGGTCCTCGCTTTCGGATTTCAATGGCCTCCCTGATCCAGCGCTGATGTTTGTTGTCTTCGGTGCGGATGACTCTGGCCTTCTCCCAGTCCATGATGTGGTTCTCTCTTTTGCAGTGGTCCGTGATGGCTGATTTATGGTGCTCCTGTTGTGCTTGTTCTTTTATTGCTCTTGTTTGGATTGTTGCCGTCTCCTTCTCGCACTCGTTCTTGTGCTCTTTCTTTCTTGTATTGAAACTCCTTCCTGTCTCCCCGATGTATGATTTATTGCATGACTTGCATGGGATTTCATATATTGAGTTACATATATTTCATATATTTTATAGTTTATATTGCTGTTTATATTTATATATAGATAGATATATATATAGAAAGAAAATAGTTTATATTTTATAGTTTCATATATTGAGTTACATTTGTTTTCCGGGAGTATTTTGTCCTTTGGGTGTACCAAGATTTGACGGAGAGTTGTGTGTGGTTTGACCGGTGTGTTTATGTTGTGTTTTATGTTATTGTTATTATGTTGTTATTATGTTATTATGTATGTTATTTATGTTCTTATATCTTTATCTGTATGGTCGCCGTGGCAGCACACCAACGGAGCTTTTCCTGGAATGTCTTGTAGTGGTCCTTGGATACATCCAAGCAAAGCCTTTCAGCATTTCCTGAATCACCCTGTGGGGTTCTTTTCATTTTCATCAAGCGCATCAGCCACAGTTTTGAAGTAGCAGTGCTTCAACTTCAGATGGATTTTTAAATTTGTTAACACAACATAAAAAACACAACATAAACACACCGGTCAAACCACACACAACTCTCCGTCAAATCTTGGTACACCCAAAGGACAAAATACTCCCGGAAAACAAATGTAACTCAATATATGAAATCCCATGCAAGTCATGCAATAAATCATACATCGGGGAGACAGGAAGGAGTTTCAATACAAGAAAGAAAGAGCACAAGAACGAGTGCGAGAAGGAGACGGCAACAATCCAAACAAGAGCAATAAAAGAACAAGCACAACAGGAGCACCATAAATCAGCCATCACGGACCACTGCAAAAGAGAGAACCACATCATGGACTGGGAGAAGGCCAGAGTCATCCGCACCGAAGACAACAAACATCAGCGCTGGATCAGGGAGGCCATTGAAATCCGAAAGCGAGGACCAAGGACCATCAACAGGGATGAGGGAGCTTACATGCTCTCTACTACCTGGAGCAGCATCCTGGAGGGACGAGAAAAGAATGGCTGTGAGTTAAATGACTTACTTTATACACTTTTTGCAATGTGCAATGTCACTTCGCTATGGCATGTTTGTGGCAAAATAAGAGGAAAGATACATTTCACCTTGATAATAAATACAAATAAAAACACTGAAAGTAAAAGCTAGCATTTTGACCTTCTTCAAAAGTTTGCAAACATTTGCAATTTGCACACTGACCTTTCTCTGAGAGCTTCGTTTTTAAGGTCCAACAAAAGAGGAAGGGAATCTCTAAATTCCTTCATCCGGCCCTCTAGGAAGAAGGCCACAGGTAGTGTCCGCACATCTTTTGGTAACCTTTTAAAATCTTTGATAAAACCTTCGGTACCCTCCTGGAGCAAGAGGATATTTAAGTCTGCCCATAAGGTTTGAGACCATTTGTTCTTTGCACCCTGTGAAACAACATTTTTCTATGTTATGTTTATTTTATTTTTTTTAAAGACATCTGTTGAACCTGACCTTTTGCTCTTGATAGATGTCATAAATCAACCTGTAACCATTCATTTCTTTTTGGATGCTGATAATCTCTGGATAAACAGTGATGGGAAGGTCCAACAGCTTCTCAGCATTTGCCAGGTCCTGCCGTCCCTCCACTGCCTTGGCAAGCTCTGCTTCATAGTATTCCATTTTTGATAGGCCTGTATGTGGGATGAAAAAGAGTGACAAATAAAATGTCCTTGAAGAATACACAAAATAAAGTATTGTTATGCTGGTTGCAGAATATTTTTAAATACCTTGATCTAAATCATCACCGACAGCTCCAGGGCCGTCCTTATTAAAGCTTGCAACAAAGACGGACAAATTCTGCTGAAAGTCTTCAGTCATTCCCTTGGTAGTCTTTGGGCGGAACAGAATGACAATAAAAATGTGAAGGTAAACAACAAAACAATGAATGGACATTTTGGTAGTGGTAGAGATAAAAATGTGTAATTGCTCCAAGTTCTAACCTCTTTAAATGACATCTTGACATTTGTTAAACTCCGATCTACTCGTTTGGATTCTGCAAACAGGTCACTCCATATCTGGTTAATATTTTCCAGGAGTTCCTTTTCCTCCTGTACAACCTAAACATAGGGGGGAAACTCAGCAAATGCAAATATTGTACAAAATATTGATGACATTAGATTTGTAAGATTTGGAAAGCTTTAGACGACATACCTCCACTTTGTACATAGCTAGTGTTCTGTATCTTTCCTGAATATCCGTGATGCTCAGTCTCACATTAAGAGACATGTCTCGAATATCTGAGATTGTCCCGAGGACATTCTTCAAGTTGTCAAAAGTGTCAGGACTCTGTTTAAGTTTTTCTGAAAGTTCCTATTGAATATGCAACATGAAGATTAGAATTTTACCAAGATCAGAAACAAAGTTAGTCAGTTAGTCAAATGAATCATATTCAATAAAATATGCACACACATATTACCATAAGTTCTTCTTTCAAGTTGAAGAGTTCTTCTTTTGCCGATTTGTTGAGCAAACTTCCCAGAGAAGTGATCCAGGACTCTGCAGTCTCCTGCACAGTGCGAGCCAGTGGCTCCAGGTTTATTTGAATGATGTGTACATTCTTAAAAAGAGACTCGAGTACCACTCTCTGATTTATTTGCGCATAGAACTGCAGCCTCTGGTCATACATAGCACATGATGGGTTTTTTTCACCAAACTTTTCACAAACTGTGGTATTGTCCTTTTCCCATAAAGGTTGGTATTGTTTCCAGTGGTTAAGGTACTGGTCTACAGAAAGCATCAACTGTTGTATGTTCTGGGATACAGCAAAGGCACTTTCATTAATTTGAGGAAGATGACACACATCCTCAAAGAAGTTAAAAGTCACAAAGTCATCACCATCTACATGCTGTGGTGGACACTCAATGCAGGTTCCACTCATCCAACGCACAAATTCCTGCAAACACAAACATAGAAGTGGACAGATTTCATACACCAATGCACATTTTCACCCAAAATTCTTCAAAGCTCACAGAGGAAGAAGTAATGGTCCTACTTTAGTGCTTTCAACACACTCTCTGATACACTGTACAAGTGTCCGGGAAATCTCATTTGTCTTTGGCTGCAACAAAATTTTGGGTGGGGAAAGGATGGCATCAACACGGAAGAATGGGGTGCTGCCCATCAGCACAACATTGAAAGCCTTGATGTTCCTAAAAATAACAATCAGCCAAATATTTGTTACAAAGAACCAGCCATCCATTCCACACTTGTTCCAACATAAAGACTGAAGAAAGAATGTAAACCATTCAAGTATTGTTCTCATATTTTTGACAGTTTACTGGATATTACCTCTGCACCATGCCAATGAGAGACTCGTGCACCTTGCGTTCCCAGAATGCATAATAACTTGACATACTGGTGCACTTGCCAGTGTTTGTTTCCATGATCAAGTGTTCCACCTTTGAAATGACAGGTCCAATGTCAGCATATTTGATTCGCAACATGTTCACTGTTTTGATCCGTTCTCGATCAATACACTCAAAAAATTCCCTGATACCTGAAAAATAAAATGAGTATGACTGAAATGCTTTGAGGACGTTTAATAAAAATGTGGTTTGTATCTAAATACTTGGTAAAATGTCCGTCTTCTCTGGCGATGGGCATTTCAGGAGATCTGCCGTTCTTATGGATTGCAATTTGGCTTCAATATCAAGCTCGTTATTTTGTATTTGATTGACAATTGTCTCAAACTTTGAGAGCTCCGGGTTGCCATTGTTGATGAAATCAGCAATCGCTAAACGTAAACATATAAACAGTGATCTCATTCCATGTGGAATTGATATCAAAGAAACATGACCGCACCATACCCAAGGAATTCCAGTTCAGTCTTTTGCATCCTGGAAATAACACTGTTTCTACTCTTCTTATGTTATGAGACAACATGGCGATCTTTGCATCACTCAGACCATCAATTGTAGAGTTGTAGCGGTTGACAAGCATGCGCAGGTCTTCTTTGTACCTAAATCCAACGTGAAATCCATAGATTAAAGTGATGTAGGTTTGAATCCTTGGTGAGTGCGACTACCTTATAAAGTTGGACTCCTGAAGAGTAACGTTTCGGGCTACCTCGGGCATGGAGAAGGACATTGAAATCAAGTTCTTCACCTCTGCAATTATTGTCATGATTTCTGGTGGAAAGTTAACATGGTATCGCCTATCTCTCTGTCCCTTGATGTCAGGTTTGGCTGGGATGCCCTTAAAATAAAAAATAAACAAAAAATACAGAATTCAGTAAAAAATGGTCATGTTTTACGAACAAATACAATGAAGGCAATACATACCAGCTCTCGTTGGGTTTCTTTCGAAATTATGACCAAGACGGGTCTTCTTAATAACATTGGCAAGTTGCGTTCAGTGTCAGACACCCAGGATTTATACTTCTTAACTCCATATTCACTTATTTTTTTGGCCATTTCCAAATATTTGCTCTTTGCCTTAGTCACATTCACAGAAGTACACAGTATAGAGTTCTCAAAATGTCCGACAGACCTTCAGGTAATTTGTGTACATGTCGGGGGGGGTGGGAGTACATTTCCTTACCAGTAGGCCCATTTCACTTTCCAGTAAATCCGGCATCCTCAGTAGAGGAAGCATGCCTCCTTTTATGCGCTGAAAAAGGGAATGTGTCCATCTAACGCCTCCTGCCATGGGAGGCTCATTTTTATTAATTTGTGGTTTATCTCTCTTTTCCTCAAATATTTCATTTATACTATCGACCTATAACAAAGACAAGTGATGATCATTACTATGTAAAAATGATGTAAAGCAAAAACAAAAACAGTTGACACAGGTTGAGATCATATACGAAAATGGCAAATCAGCAGTGTTACAAAATAAATGCACCACTTTTCTGTCACATCTCGTCGCCGTCCTGGGCGCGCCCCGCCCCTCCTGTCACCTCCTCCGCTGCTCCCGGGGAGACGGCCCCTCCCATCATCATGCACCTGGGTCCCCACAGCTGATTGTCATTCCCTTGATTGTGCCTTCTGACTATATCTACCGATCGCGCTAGACAGTCGCCGTCGGAGTATTCTGAAAGCCACCCTGTTACTTCCGTGCCGTCAGATCAGCTGTCACCGATCTCCCTCACTCACCTCATCCTGCTGTCATTTTTTCATGCGTGCCTCAGTAAAGACTTTTGTATACGAGTATCTGTCTCGCCGTGTATTTTGGATCCACACTCCCCGCTTTCCTTTCGTCACTCGAGCCCAGCCCTCGAGCCTCAAGTGACGTGACATAATACTCCGACCAACTATGGATCCCGCAGGCGAAGACAGATATCTCGCCGCCCTCACCGAGCAAGCGGAGCGTTCGAGCCAGCTGGCCCGAGCCATCGCGGAAATCAGCCAAATTACCACCATGCTGGCTCAACGCTTCGAGGCGGCTGAGGCACGCATTTCCGCTCTCACGGCCAAGTCTTCCCCGCCCGTGAGTAGGCACGCTCCTCAATTTCCTCTTCCCTCCCGCTACGCAGGCGAAACCGGGCGCTGCGCTCAGTTTTTAATGCAGTGCACGCTCGTGTTTGAGCAACATCCATACGCCTGCGTTAGCGATGAGGCGAAGGTAGCCTTCATCACCAGCCTGCTCACGGGAGAAGCCGAGACGTGGGTGCTGGCCATCCGAGAATCCCGACCGGAGCTGCGCACCTCGTACCCGGACTTCGTCGCCGAGTTACGCCGGGTTTTCCATCATCCGGTGACGGAGTCCGAAGCGGAGGGGAGACTACTGGACTACGTCCAAGGGGCCCGTTCAGCCGTGGAATACTCCGTCGACTTCCGCATCCGGGCCGCTGGCAGCGGCTACGGCGACCGAGCGTTGAGGGGGGTGTTTCGTCGCGGATTGAACACCGACCTCAAGGACGAGTTGGCTACCCGCGACGCGGGCACCACCTTCGACGACCTGGTCGCCATAGTCATTGGCCTGGATCACCGCCTTCGGGAGCGACAGAGGGAGCAGCGCGGCCGACGGCCCAGACAGCCACGCAGCCGGTCCAGATCTCCCACACCCGGCAGCGAGCGTGTGTGGCGCCTGGAGGAATCCCCCGAACCCATGATCATAGGGGGGGGGAACGACCACACTACCCCCGGGGCTCGTCGCACCCAAGGCCCCCAGGCGAAGACCTCAGGTCCACGCAAGTCCCCGTCAAGACGGCGACCACAGCGACCTCTGGAGGTCAAATCCACGACCCCCGTTGCGCGGTTGGAGCTGGACAGCGAATTAATCGGCCCGTCCAGCTCCCAAACCGTGCGGGCCCTAGTGGACTCGGGGGCCGACGGGTGCATCATTGACCCCCAGCTGGCGGACTCGTTGGGCTGCCAGCTGATCGATCTCCACCCCCCAAAGGAGATGGTCGACCTGGACGGCAGACTGTTTGCCCGAGTCACCCACCTCACGGCCCCGCTCAAACTCCGGGTCGCGGGGAACCACGTCGAGCACCGCCAATTTTTAGTTATGCCCTCCCGGAATGCGGCGTTGGTATTGGGTCTCCCCTGGCTCAATACCCACGACCCGTCAATCTCCTGGGAGGGTCCCACCATTCAGGGCTGGAGCCCCTACTGCTACGCCAACTGCCTACGGTCGGCTACGGCAGGGCGAGACGCCTCCCGCGGTGGACCGCCTGAGGCCATCTGCCTCAAGGGCGTGCCACACTGCTACCACGACCTGCGGGAGGTGTTCAGCAAGGACAACGCCCAATCCCTGCCGCCCCACCGACCGTATGACTGTGCTATTGACTTGCAGCCAGGGGCTCCATTACCGGACTCCAGACTTTTCCACATCTCACAACCGGAACGGGAAGCCCTGAGCACTTACATAGACTCCTCCCTCGCGGCGGGACTCATTCGGCCGTCACGGTCTCCGCTGGGCGCAGGGTTCTTCTTTATTGACAAGAAGGACGGAACCCTGCGTCCGTGTGTCGATTATCGGAGTCTGAACGACATCACCATCCGTAACAAATACCCCCTCCCCCTCATGGACTCAGCCTTCACGCCCCTTCAATCAGCAACCATTTTTTCCAAATTAGACCTCCGTAGCGCGTACCACTTGGTCCGCATCCGGGAGGGGGATGAATGGAAAACTGCATTTAAGACACCGTTAGGACATTTTGAATATCTGGTGATGCCGTTCGGACTCACGAACGCGCCCGCCGTCTTCCAAAATTTGATCAATGATGTGCTCAGGGACTTCCTCAATGTTTTTGTTTTTGTTTATCTTGACGATATTCTCATCTTTTCTCGTTCCGCAGAGGAGCACCGGCAACACGTCCGACGGGTCCTGGCGCGGCTCCTGCAAAACCGGCTCTATGTGAAGGCAGAGAAGTGCGAGTTCCATGTCCGCTCTCTGTCCTTCCTAGGGTTCATCGTGGAGCGGGGGCAGCTCAGGGCCGACCCCACTAAAACCAAAGCGGTGGTGGAATGGCCGATCCCAAAGACGCGGAAACAGCTTCAGCGATTTTTGGGGTTTGCCAACTTCTACCGCCGCTTCATACGCGGGTATAGTCAGAAGGCACTCCCCCTCACTAACCTCACGTCCACCAAGATTCCCTTCAGGTGGACGCCCGATGCTGAGGGGGCATTCAATCGCCTCCGTCTAGCCTTCACCAATCCCCCTGTTCTGCGTCATCCCGACCCGGATCTCCCGTTCACGGTCGAGGTTGACGCATCCGAGTCCGGAGTAGGGGCCGTCCTGTCCCAGCGCTCTCCCACAGACCAAAAGCTACGCCCATGCGCCTTCTTCTCCCGCCGGCTCAGCCCCGCTGAGGCCAACTACGACGTCGGCAACCGGGAACTGCTGGCGTTCGTCCTGGCCCCGCAGGAACGGAGACACTGGCTTGAGGGAGCGAAACACCCCTTCACCGTCTTCACTGACCATAAGAACCTGGCGGCCATCCGGTCGGCCAAGAGACTGAACTCCCGTCAGGCCCGATGGTCACTCTTCCTCACCCGTTTTAACTTTTCTCTCACCTACTGCCCAGGGTCACAGAACACCAAGCCCGATGCCCTATCCCGCATCCATGAGCCGGCAGAAAAGGAGGAGACCACCACCAAGATTCTGCCGGCCCAGCGCATCCTGGGTGCCCTGAGGTGGGAGGTTGAGAGAAAAGTCCAGCAAGCCCAGGGGACGACCCCCATCCCCAGGGGCTGTCCGAAGGATCGCCTGTTCGTCCCCCCCCCCCCCCTCTTCGCACGGAGGTGCTCGTCTGGGGGCACACCTCCAGGATTGCCTGTCACCCGGGGGTCAACAGGACGATCCAACTCATCGCCCAACGATTCTGGTGGCCGGGGTTCCGGAGGGACATCACCCTCTTCGTGAAGGCCTGCCCGACCTGTGCCTGTGGGAAAGCCTCCCATCAGCCCCTGGCAGGACTCCTCCGGCCGCTACCGGTACCGTCCAGACCCTGGTCCCACATCTCCGTCGACTTCGTGACAGGCCTCCCCCCCTCCCGTGGCAAGACGGTCGTCCTTACCGTTGTGGACCGATTCTCCAAGTCGGCCCACTTCGTCCCGTTAACCAGGTTGCCGTCCGCCATCGAGACGGCTCAACTCCTGGTTAACCACGTCGTCCGTCTCCACGGGATTCCGACGGACATCGTGTCGGACCGGGGACCGCAGTTCGTGTCCAAGGTATGGAAACGTTTCTGTCGGTCCCTAGGGGCGTCGGCGAGCCTGTCGTCTGGATACCATCCCCAGACCAACGGACAGACGGAGAGGAAGAACCAGGACCTGGAGGCGGCCCTCCGGTGCGTGTGCCTCCACAACCCGGCGTCGTGGGCCCTGCACCTACCCTGGGTGGAGTACGCCCACAACTCCCTGGTCTCCGCAGGCACAGGTCGGTCCCCATTTATGTCCGCCTGTGGCTATCAGCCGCCCTTGTTTCCCATTCAGGAGGGCCAGGTGGAGGTCCCGTCTATTGAACATCACCTCAGACGGGCCCACCGAGTCTGGAAGGAGACCAGGGACGCCCTGACACGCACCGCATCCCGGAACCAACGGGTGGCGGACCGTCACCGGAGACAGGCACCCAACTACCAGGTCGGGCAGGAGGTGTGGCTGTCGACGAGGGACCTTAGGCTGGCAGGGTCTTCAGCCAAGCTGGGCCCACGCTTCACGGGTCCCTTCCCCATCGAGGCCATCCTCAGCCCAGTCTCGGTGAGGCTCCGGCTGCCACCCACCATGAGGATCCACCCCGTTTTCCACGTTTCCCTCCTCAAGCCAGTGGAAACCTGCTCCTTAGCCCCCACGCCAACCCCCCCACCCCCCCACCGGATGTTGGCCGACGGACTGGTCTACACCGTGCGGGAGATACTGGACTCCAGGCGCATGGGCAGAGGAGTGCAGTACCTGGTCGACTGGGAGGGCTATGGACCGGAGGAACGACAGTGGGTCCCACGTGCCTGGATCCTCGACCCGTCTCTCATCTGGGCGTTCCATGCGGCTCACCCCTCCAAACCTGGTGGGCCGCCAAGAGGCGTCCGTTGAGGGGGGGCACTGTCACATCTCGTCGCCGTCCTGGGCGCGCCCCGCCCCTCCTGCCACCTCCTCCGCTGCTCCCGGGGAGACGGCCCCTCCCATCATCATGCACCTGGGTCCCCACAGCTGATTGTCATTCCCTTGATTGTGCCTTCTGACTATATCTACCGATCGCGCTAGACAGTCGCCGTCGGAGTATTCTGAAAGCCACCCTGTTACTTCCGTGCTGTCAGATCAGCTGTCACTGATCTCCCTCACTCACCTCATCCTGCTGTCATTTTTTCATGTGTGCCTCAGTAAAGACTTTTGTATACGAGTATCTGTCTCGCCGTGTATTTTGGATCCACACTCCCCGCTTTCCTTTCGTCACTCGAGCCCAGCCCTCGAGCCTCAAGTGACGTGACATTTTCAAGAGAAACTTGACAATGATCTCAAACTAACCTCTTTGCAATATTGAGCCAAAACATCATTAGTCTTTTTCATTAAATGATTATTGATGGATGGTCTAGATCGAATGTCTTTGTACTTGACAAGCATTTCAAAGGCAGCAGTTGAAGAGCGCAGAGTCTTGAAGGACTGGTCAACGAAGGCCATGACCTCCCTCTCAATGGCCTAATCAATCACAAATACACGGTAAAAGTAAAAGCCAACAAGTACACTGATAATGCTCTTGGAAACGTATGAGGAATCAAGTCAAAATGCACCTCGAACTTACATGAACTGTACTGTTGAAGTTTTGCATAATAATTTTCCAGCTGCTAATCTTACAACTACTGAAAGGATCAAAATCGGCTTCCTCAAAAGGTAAGATAAGGTTATCCACTTTGGCCTGCATTTCATCAAACCGTTTTGGGTCCCAAGTCACACTTTTTAATTCTGGACAGAAGATGCTGTAGAACTGTTCCAAATTCTGCAGAAAACAAAACAAGTCAACATTAACATCAATATCAAGCTTGTTTATGTAATAACTCTCCATCCAGCAGGGAATGATGAGTGGATTGGATTGGATTTGTGTGGAGTGTGACTGGGTAAAAAACACTGACGTGCAAAACGTTAGATAGGTCCTGGCAGATGGTGGCCATGTAATCTGTTTTCTCAAAGAGCTTTCTCCTGTCGAACTCCCAACGTTTACCAGTGCCACCTTTTTGAATTTCAGCGCGCACATCAAAGTAAGAGGACTTCCACAATTCCAGAACTTCCTTGGCATCATCCACCTTGGATTTGGCCAACTCTCTCCTATCTCTATAAGAACCACACAATCGGACTCTCCTGATGGGGAACGGGCACCACTTACATTTCAGTTACATTGAAAATCCACCTACTTGAACAGCACATGAATATCAATGACTTGAGCCACACGCTCTGACAGTTGCCAAACAATGCGCTCCATCAAGGGGACCATGCGATCGTTCCTGTTATAGTGGCAGGATATTAACCAGACAACTTGTAGGCTGTTCATCAGAGGTGGGATGGTCTCGATAATCACACTGAAGTGTGATCCAGTTGCCAGATTCTGGAAGGGAAAACATTTGGTTTGGGGATGGACAAGTTACCAAATTTGATCAAACCTATTACTCACCTTGAAATGCCTTTCCAGTGTTTTGAGGAAGCCTACATTTTCATCTGCCTCCAAACTGTATTTAACAAGTTTAGACACTGTGTTCTCCATCGGAGAAACCACATCTGATTGCGCTTTAGTCAATATCTGCAAAATCTTCTTTATCGCAGGTTGATTAAGCTTTGCTGTCAGGGCACTCAAGATGGAAGAACGCTCCTGCCAAAAAATGATTTCTGCCATCGGACGAGGTGTCTCTGGCTTCTTGCGGTCCAGCTCCTCAATAACAGTAACTAGCTGACTTTGCCAGTTTGTCACACACTTCTCCAGCTCCTCCACCAGCTCTACATTTCTCATCAATTTAGTCACATCTGACTCCATATCTATCTCTGGGATGTACAGTGCAATCTCATCTGCAATAAAAATGGTTATTTAGTGTATATGATCAAAATTCAGTCAACGGGCAGAAAACAGACGATTCACTCATCAAGAAAATCAAATTTTTGCATCGGCTTTCAGTCATTTCTAAATTACTCTCAAAACAGATGCTAGCAAGAGCTGGTCCTTGACCGCTTTCATGTGCTTAACTCATTGGGGTGAAACAAAAAACAATTTGACTTGGAAAATCTGTTTTAATTCAATCGGTGAAAGGACAAAGAATCCAACTGATTTCAATTGTTCCACTTTAAAATACTATATTGAGATCAAAAGGATGAGAAAGCACATTTACCCTTACAACTCACTAGACAGTCGTCAACATTAATAACTCCCTAATTTTCTCTACATTATTCAGTCCCCAATTAAAAGAATCACATCGGTCTGTAACTGGTTTAACAATAAATAACATAATTTGATGCTAATCTACAAAAAGCATACGAATTAATTGCATACAATTCTAAATCAGCAAATTTACCGGTTGGAAATACAAGATTAATGGAAATGTAGTTTAAAATCTTCCCAATTCTTCCATAGTGATTGGTGAATGTATAAAAAACGTTTATGATGCACACATATTGGTTTCAAAACATTCAACCAAAATACATATACAAGTGAAATTGATACAGTATACATTTGTGTCGAACAAACCTTGAGCTTTAAGTTGTTGAATAGTCGTGTTAACCACTCCCAGGAACTTGTGTGTGCTGTTGAGCAACTCATCACGAATGGGTGCTGGATCACTCGACTTGGTTTGAGACTCCTTTTCATTTTTAGATTCTTTTTGAAGAGAAACGTCTTCAGTCTGGCACTTGACTTTTATTGTCTTCATCTGATGGGCAGTGATTAATGGGATATAGATCTAAAAAGAGATACAATTGCAACTTGAGTGTTTTTTCTTGGTAGGTTTAATACCTGCACAAGAGTGTCATGGGTTTGGCTGTGTTCGCAAGATAGCATGAAAAATAACAGGTACCGTAATTAACTAATTATTTTTTTCTGTGTGGTTAAATAATCCCTCACGGGATATACGTTGTTAGACTGGTCTCCTGCAGTGGTGTCAAACTTCATTTTTGCGACGGGCAACATTGGAGTTATGCTTTCCTCTTGAGTGCTGTTGGGAATTTGGGGAAACCATTAGAACAGGCCTGGCCCACCCGCGGCTCCCGAGCCGCATGCGGCTCTTTGGCTGATTTAATGCGACTCTTAAAGGACAACCGACGTCACTTTTTGATTTTTTAACTGACACCAGACAAACGTTTTATAGCATCTAAAATACCCAAAACATGCAGTATGATATTTTTCGTCAAATGCAAAACACCAATAAAAATGATTTAAAGTCTCCAAAATCTGCAAAAAATTGAGCTGCGAATTGGGCATTTTCAGACAGTCCCGCCCCCAGTGCGTGACGTCACGCCAAGATGTCTTGCATTGCTGGAGAATCCAAACAATGGGTTCACATTCGGAGAAGATGCTTGATGAAGAAGAAGAAGATGAAGAGGAAAGCAGACATGTTTGCAATCGATTAAAGAATTTATTTGTGCAATTTTGAGGCAACATTGGGGGAAATGTCTCACCCAAAAAGAGGCACAAAATGGCCACCGAGCTCCTGTGAGGAGGCTGATAAATTTCTTCCATGGAGCTTGGACGCCCTCTTCTGGCGGCTTTTGAGTGTCACACGAGGTTTTCAGACCAAACAAGTACAGCAAAATACATTGACGTGATGGAAGGACTGCTATAATGTGTCTTTTTTTCGGGCAGGGGCGTTCCTTTAGTGATGTCACATACGGACTCGTCACCAACTCAAAAACAAGACTTCCTGAATATTCAGTGCGAGTCTTAAAATGTAAAATATAGCTATATGTGGTGGAATCTTATTAAAATACGCCCAGTCGAAGTCATTTGAAGCCATTTTACAAATTATGGACACAACTTGTCCGGAGACGTCGGTTGTCCTTTAAATGAGGATTGTTCAAAACAATGAATGCCAGAAGTCCCACGAAGCAATACGCACGCTATTGTAAATTATTATATTTTTGTTTGTGGACTTGGTTGAACTGAGTTTGTGTGTGTAAAACCGTGTTATTTGTTGGAAATGTTCCTGGCGTTTTAGTACTGTAGGAGTCATTTCTGATATATTTGTTGATTTGGTATTTAATAATAATAATAATACATTTAATTTCAAGCGCCTTTCAAAACACCCAAGGACACTTTACAATAAAAACAATAAAACAAAGCACATAACAATAAAACCGTAAGTAAAATGATAAATAATAAAATGTGATATTTATAATAAATCTGGCTGAGCAGAGGTCTGCGTGTGTGAGGGATGGGGCGATGGGGTGTTCATGTGTGCCCATATTTATGATGTGCAGTAACATAGTAAAAAATGGGGCTCTTAGTCTCTGACTGGTTGGCCACCCCTGCATTAGAATATTTAATCTCCTCCAAATATTACATTCAAAACATACAATAAATTAATGAATAGCTAGTTTTCAAAGAATAATGATTGTTACTGTGATTTTCATACAACAATTTGAAATTTTGGTTCGGACTTTAACAAGCATCATGGCACCCCTGGGCCTTGAATTTGATCCATATGGACTCCTGATTTGCGTTTGTTAGTAGATAAATCCTCAAGACCTCAGTCTAAAGTTCTAAACTTTAGGAATCTCCTTGGCACGAGGCAAGGAGAAATCATTTAACTTTTTACGTGGATATAGATATAAAACAGTAGCCCCCAGACCTGTAGACCTGTTTATATGTATTTTTCTATTGCTTTTTTAATCAAACCCGGTTTGGTGTCGGTCGAGTTCAATTCTGAATTCGAAACAAATTCTATGGTCCCCCAAAACAAAATACATTCGTCACACTTGCTGAGAATGTCAACCTACATGAACAAGTTTTTTCTGCAGTAGCCTCAGGATGTCTTCGTTGCTCCTGACAATCTCGTCGGGAGTAGGGGACAGGCATTCCTCCTCATTATTATTATTATTATTAGGTTCAGGTGACGACTCATCTTTAATTTCTGAACAGAGTAATCGCAGAAATAAAATATCGAAGCTCATCATTTGCATAGACTATGAAACGAAACACACCTATTTCATCCGAGAGGATTTGAGAGCCTGACTCCTCTGGATCCTCCTGAAAATCCGATTTTGTCACTTGTTCTTCCTCGTCCATTTTTAACACACGTCTACGATGGCGCTAGAATTTCATGGTTTAATTGTGGGTTCTATAATGTACGGCCCACCATTTTATTAAGAACGTTGACATGTAAAAGCAATCCTAAGGTGCTTATAAATAAAATGTAATATTATTATTATAACATGTAAAAATTAACTTAAAAGGCGATTACGTGGATAGACCTCAACACACAAACTAAAATATCTACGCTACCATTACGTTGAACACTGACGTCAGACGACGTACGTGAGAAGTGACGCTAAAAAGATCCAGTTAACCTTACTTTTGCTCCAACTAAACATATTGAACACAATGTAAAAACAATACCTTAAAGGGAAAAGCTGAAAGGAAAAGAAGAAGAAGAAAAACAATCAATGTGTCATCCAAACTAGCCACCCGCCCTCTGTGGTGCGTTCATTGTCCATTAGAAACATAACTATCATTAATAAGCATCACTTTAATAAAAAACTAACAATAAAATTACTGTCTTAACAAGTCTTCTTTGAAGGTGCCTGACGTTTCGCTCCTCATCTGAAAAGCTTCTAGCTTCTAGCTTCATCTGAAAAGCAACTAACTAAAGTTGTGCTGGTAGCTCTGGCCCTATATAATAATACATTTCATTTATAAGCGCCTCTCCAAACTCTCATGGTCATTTTACAGTCACGGGATAAGTATATATCCCGAATGGACAGAGGTGGCGGTGTCAGACCTCTGCTTTGATAGGTCCCTGCTACAAGGTTGAGGAGAACAGTGGACTACTCCCTGAAGCTAATCTGCAGATTAATTTCAGGGGCCCATCTGAATGTATGTTGAGTTTAACACGGTCTTTAATGTATTTTCCATGCAGATTGTACTTTCCTGCAATGTAATTTCAGATGGCCTTTGCTTCAATGAGCTTCATTCCCTCAATTTCCACCAATCTGCAGATTCGCTTCCACTGCTCCCCCCAACCTTAGAGCAGGGACCTCTCAAGACAGAGGTCTGGCACCACCACCTCTGTCCATTAGGGATAGTTTTATAGGGCCAGCACTACCCGAACAACTTTAGTTCGCTGACAAAGCTTTTTGGATGAAGAGTGAAATGTCCGACACGCTCAAAGAAGTACAGATGACGGCTGAAGAAACTTTTTCATCAAAAGACACACAGAGACGAGCAACCATGGTATCTCATACTCACACCAAGGGACAATATAAAGTGGTCAATAAGCATGCAATGAATGTTTTTTGGAATGCATGAAGAAGCCAGAGTAAACAGGATGAGGATAACGTGCAAACTCCAGACAGGAAGGCTGGAGCCGGGATCGAACCCAGAACCTTTGCTATGTGAGGATGAACCAGTCACCAATGGGGCATGCAATTTAGAGACTGAATACATAAAAAGAATTAAGTAGAAACAATAAGCTATACTTCATAAAAATCAAACCTGGTTATGTTTGTATAGAAAGCTGCATTTGAACTTTTGTTTACATTTTTCATTCATCTTCCTTTCATAACTTTGCTGCTGTGAAATGTAAATTGCTCCATTGCAAGACTAATAAAGGTAAATCCAATCCAATCCATTATCTTGAACGGGTTACGGGGGTGCCAGAGACCACCCTAGCTCACTCTAGGTGAAAGACGGATCACACACTAAACTGCTTGGCAGTCATTCGCAAAGCACAAATAGAAATAAACAACCATATATGTGACGGGTGTCACAACAGTGACTGTCTTCATCCCCACGATGCTGCTGTATTAATGAAGACGAGACGCGTGGATGTGTCTTTTTATTTCTTTTATTTCTGCAACACAGTATGGCAGAAGGGATGGGTGAAGTCGCATGGGTTTCGTCTTGTGATTAACTGCGATAGAAAAGCGCATATTCCTAAGTTCCACTCGACAAAACGTGAAGTAAATAATGACACAAAAAGTAATCTGAACTCGAAATGAATAAGGGAACTAATTAGATAACACTAGACAGTACAAAAGGGGAAACAAAATAAGATATTGTCATGAAAATGCGCGTTAATCAAGACCAACAGAAAATTGCGACTCACCCTGAATCTCCTCGAGATTGTTCTGGAAACTATGGGCGGGACATAGTGCCACACTGTGCGCCGTTGCGTCACTTCCTTCATAATTTAATAATCTAAGCGCACAACTCCGTTACATACACCCCCCTTAAATTATGCAGAAGTGAGGCAACATACACACGGAAGACAACAGAAAGACCAACAGGCACAATAGACAAGGTTATCGGGCAAGGATGTACAAAAATGCTGTCTAATTATGTCACTCATCTGACCAACTACGTCAGGTGACTGGAGTAAGGGATCTGTCGCCGGTGTGTCAGGGTCTGTGTGCTCGTCGGAGATGCACTGTACTGGGTCTGGGAAGGAACTCTGTCCCCACTAACATAAGTGGCCTCAGCTCGCACCTGCCCATTCCCCTCTGTACAAACTACATCACCCTGCATAGCACTACATAACTGTGACAGACTGGAGAAAGGTGTCTGTTGCTGGTGTATCAGTTGTCTGTGCGCTCGTGATAGATGCACTGCACTGGGTCTGGGAAGGAACTCTGTCCCCACTAACATAAGTGGCCTCAGCTTGAACCTGCCCATTCCCCTCTGTACAACCTACACCACTCTGGATTGCACTATACAACTGTTACACGGTTGGGAAGCCTCTACCAACACACTCAAAGGTGTGCTACTTGTTACATGTAAGGAGCGCATTCTTAGACTTAACACACGAAAACACGTACATGAAAAAAAAAACACACTAATTGCAAAACAGCAGGTCAGACAATTAACACACTACATGTATTTCCAAAACGGGGGTCGACACACCGTCCACCGAGTGATGGGACTGCACAGCGTCTTCCTTGTGCAGCATCGCGGTCCCGGTCCGAAGTGGAGAGTCACTTGTGGTCCGGGTCACGGCACCAATGTGACGGGTGTCACAACAGTGACTGTCTTCATCCCCACGATGCTGCTGTATTAATGAAGACGAGACGCGTGGATGTGTCTTTTTATTTCTTTTATTTCTGCAACACAGTATGGCAGAAGGGATGGGTGAAGTCGCATGGGTTTCGTCTTGTGATTAACTGCGATAGAAAAGCGCATATTCCTAAGTTCCACTCGACAAAACGTGAAGTAAATAATGACACAAAAAGTAATCTGAACTCGAAATGAATAAGGGAACTAATTAGATAACACTAGACAGTACAAAAGGGGAAACAAAATAAGATATTGTCATGAAAATGCGCGTTAATCAAGACCAACAGAAAATTGCGACTCACCCTGAATCTCCTCGAGATTGTTCTGGAAACTATGGGCGGGACATAGTGCCACACTGTGCGCCGTTGCGTCACTTCCTTCATAATTTAATAATCTAAGCGCACAACTCCGTTACATATACACTTTTCGTATGCGCCAACTGACCGTCTTATAACATAATTTTTGGTCAACTATATTGTCAGGCAACTAACTAAACAGGCTACTCGAAAACGTTAAAATAAATGCAATTATTTGTGTACGATCTTCTTTTCCTTTCGGCTTTTCCCTTCAAGGGGTCGCCACAGCGAATCAGTCACCTCCATCTTCAGAGGTATGATACGCATGTTTGTTTTGGCCCAGCTTTTACGTCGGATGCCCTTCCTGACACAACCCTCTGTATTTATCCGGGCTTGGGACCGGCACAATAAGACTTATGTCTCTTTGTGGCTACAGAACAAGCAACTCGCTCAGTAAAAGGTTCCCGAACACAAAATGGTCATCACCACAGCACACAACACACAGCAACAATCAAAAAAAGCAAAATTATACTCACCACACTCACTGCTACAGTGTGTATATATAAAGAATGCTGACATGACGATACAAACATAAAAATAAACCAAAGGATTACATTATAGAGCAGCACACTGGACAATTGGTGAGTATATCTGCCTCACAGCACAGTGACACAGGGTTTGATTCCAGGCTCCAGCCTACCTGTGTGGAGTTTGCGTGGTCTCACACTGCCGACGTGGGTTTTCTCTGGGTACTCCGGTATCCGCCCAGATTCCAAAAACATGCATTGTAGGTGAATAGAACACTTTTAAACTGTTG
Organism: Hippocampus bargibanti; assembly: GCF_051943395.1. Taxonomy (NCBI): domain Eukaryota; kingdom Metazoa; phylum Chordata; class Actinopteri; order Syngnathiformes; family Syngnathidae; genus Hippocampus; species Hippocampus bargibanti. Next base: position 16,715,742 of record NC_142737.1, on the reverse strand, counting down.
TACTAAGTTCATACTGTCTACTTGATATCTAATTTTAACCAGATTCTTTACTTACAGACAGTGTAGGTGTTTCAAATAGCTGACATGTTTCGGCGACTACTTCCGCCTTCGACACTTTTAAATTGTACTTCAGTGTGTTTGTGAATAAGAATAGCAGGTAAGCAGTTCAGGCCTACGCCTATTGCCTGAAGTCATCTGGGACAGGCTCCATCTCACCCGTGACCCCCATGAGGATTAATCAGTTTCAGAAGTTAATAACAATAATATTAACAAATTTAAAATTGTAAGAAGAAACAGGACATCTACCGCAGGTTTGTTGTCTTAACTCAGATTGGTCAGTATGTTTTACCCATAATTTTCACCTGAAGAATATTTTATCATGGTGTATTCCTGATTCCTGCTATAAACAGTTTGGTAATAACATTGTAGGAGCTGGATGCAATGTAGTCAGTCGGATGGTCATGCATGTGCGGTTTTCGTAACATACTTAAACTTACGAGGTTGGAAGATGACAGAGCTGTCAACAGCAGACCTGTCATGACCGAATATGTCTGACATTGGAAGCAAGAGGCAACAGAAAGTTCAATTTTTATCTTGACGATTTATTGCAAACCCTATTACAGTATATGTATTGATGTCCTGCAACAATGTGCTCAAACATATTTCAAAGAAGCATACCTTACATTTTGAACAACTGTGTTACTGCCGCCTATGTTGCATATTTTACACCACATTTTGAGTG